>NC_056745.1:815082238-815197238 GCF_019279795.1 Protopterus annectens
GTGCAACAGTCTTGAACAAATAATACATTCATGTTAGGCAATGCTCACTATTGGCCACTTTACAAACCCATGTAACAAGTGGCTGTGTAATTGTGGATGTAATCATGTTACTGTACATCAGGTACAGCATGCTAGCTGCCTGTCTGGCACACATTATTATTTTTGACTGACCACAAGAAGCATGTTGATCATGGCTGACGTTACTACACCACATCCAGTTCTGCTGACCACAAAAGTACACATAGCAGTCATTGCCTAGCACCGTCATGTGTTTTGTGTGTGTGTGTGTGTGTGTGTGTGTGTGTGTGTGTGTGTGTGTGTGTGTGTGTGTGCAAATATATGCACCCACAGCTTGTAACACTTGCACAACATTGTTATGTCCTTGTACACATTGTGTCCCAGGGTGAAGACAATCACTGAACAACTACACACAAGCATCAAGTACATGGATACTGTTATTATCAAGGGCTGTCTACACTTGCACTGCATGTTCCTGTGCAACACATAATCTGCATGCTGACACATGTGCAGTGATGTTTTTCCTTGTGATACTGTCACCCACCCTAAAACAGTATTGTGTATGTGTTGGATTGCAGGTGTGTCTGTGTTTGTATCTGCTGTACTGAGGAGTGTGCCTGTGTGCCTGTGTACCTGTGTGCTTGTGTGCCTGTGTGCTTGTGTGCCTCTGTGCTTGTGCACCCGTGCGCCTGTGTGCATGTGCGACTGTGTGCATGTGTGCATGTGCGCCTGTGTGCATGTGTGCATGTGCGTCTGTGTGCATGTGCACCTGTGTGCATGTATGCATGTGTGCATGTGCGCATGTGTGCATGTGTGCATATGCGCCTGTGTGCATATGCACCTGTGTGCATGTGTGCATGTGTGCATGTGTGCCTGTGTGCTAATATCGTGCACACATTTGTAAACTGTGTTTCCTATCTTCCTCTCATGGGTTCTGATGATGCTCTGGTGGAGTGCAGCAGGGAACCTGAAGCCACTGCTGAGGATAGTGATTATGATGATACATGTGTAATGGCACAGGGAGGTGTGACAGGGTCTGTCGTTGGTCAGCCAATTGACACTACACAGCAGTCAACCCCATCAATGTGCACAGTCATCCTGCCGATACATCCATTGTCACCAATGTCCTTAGCTGAGGGACAGCATACAGTGGGCATTGACCACGGTAGTGTGGTATCATTGGCACATGCATCCCCTCACAGCAGCCATGGCCCGATTCCTGACATGGTACCACATAGGCAGATGTCCAGGGGTTCTCGTGGGACCATCCGTGGTCATACTGCCCCTGTCAGACATGTCCACAGAGGTCTTTCAACCTCAGCTATGTTCCAGGCTGTAATGCAGGCACAGGCACATATGGAATGGTACCCCAGACAGGGTCTGAGGGAGCTTAGAGCACATCGCACTGCTATGAATGATACTATGCATGACGTTGCGTCTGCCATCTGTAACATCAGCAAGGTCATTGATAGACATAGGGGGACACATTAGATCTCTTCCACAACTACATGTCCAGGAGCCAGGACAGTGCAGGACGGTTGAGGCATCGACATGGATGTATGCCAGCAACATTATCAGCTGGCAGTCATCACAGATGACAACAAACCCACAGCCGCTCCCATAGTGCCAGTACCATCCCCAGCAATGCTGGGTCTGTGCTGTCATTAGACCGTCCGAGAAGACCATGTGCACGTGGCTCTGGACAGTCCCAGCAGGGACATGTGTCCAGTCAACAACCCACTGCTTGACAGTACCCAGTCTGGCTTAGTACCTGATACTGTCCGTAGCACCCCTGCCAGGCACAGGTACCGTGTCCGTGGCCAGAGACAGTGATCTGTATGACCTGGCAGGTACAGTCTGTGGCTGTCCACAAACACCCATATATGGCAGCCATGTGGTGGAACTGTGTGCATGCATACACACACACATAATGCTAATACCTAGGGCTAACACATACACACACACATTGCAGCAGCATTGCCCCATGTTGTACTGTTGTCCCTCACTAACACACTCACACACACATACATGTCAATTGGATGTGTCAATGGCAGACTCTGTCAAACCAAGTACACACCCTGTGCATATGATGAAACTGTGCCACCTCCTGTCATCTGTAACATTGATGCAGGAACAGGGTAGCATGGTGCTGATGCACAGGGTGACTACATAGCACTGTAGTAATATTATCATGTTGTTAACAGTACAGTGTAATGATATTGTTGTGGGTATATTCAAACATGCATGATGCATTACCTATGTTTGTCATTGCAGTTTTGTATACAACAGTGTTAATTCCCAAAGTGTACTGTCTGCACATGTGCCACATGGCTGTTGTGTGTACCTGTGCCTGCATGTGTTGGGGTGTGGACAGTACCTGTGTGATGTTTGCAGCACTGAGTTGTAGGTGTACATTTGTGAACATGGTTAGCATGGAACATGACATGGTTTGACAGTATGCTGTGGGTGATACGGTTTCCAAATGTCAATGGTCTGAATACTGGTAGTATACACAGCTTGCATAGCCTGACATTCAGTGGTCATTACATGGTGTCTCCTCAACTGATACACAGATGTAGGAACCTGGTGTCAGTGATATCCCTGCAGTACTACACTATACCAGTAGCCATTCTTACTGAGCCCCACACATCCCTGGGAACAATACTCTTTGGCATATAGCAGTCTGATGTACATGCCAACACACTACGGATATGTCCATCCATGACTGCAAATACATACAGTGGCCTACAATGCATTCTACACGACACACCTAACCACCACAAGGGTATCACACGGACAGATACCTGTTGTCCAAGCCATGCTGTATTGCTGTAACGCAACTGTGGCATTGGCATTGGCATTGACATGTAGTTAACATAGTATTCCAACAGTACCATGTAGGTGGTAGCACCCATCATGTAGAACGGGTAATGGTGTGTACATGTGGACAAGTGTTATCTTGTCTTTCCTGTGATATTCACATTTCCAAAGATATTCTGCAGTCCCTCGGTGTATCACCTAAGCAAGAAGGTGTCTGTATGCATATCGGCAACAGTTGCCATACACCTACACTGGGTGTCCATCACTCACAGACTTTGCTGTGTTTTAACATGTCTGACATATACTCCAGACATGAACCCTCACCCACATTAATCTATCAAAGCTTTCATGGGTGTGTGTTACATGGTTGACCTAGGACACAGATCACTGCAGTAGCCTGCATTGTCACCAACATACATGTATGGCCTAAGGTCTGGTAAGCTGCTGCACATGCTGACAAAGGTAACAACTGTATTCATATGGGGCAGGCTTCACACATAGGAACTATTAAAGGTCACAGGCACATATCTGTATGTGGCACACACATACCTGATGTGTGCATTGAAATTACTCTTATAATAATATGTCATACAATAATAAAAGCAAAACACACAACACATTGACAAAAATACACATGGCATGTTATGATACTTGAGAGAGATGCATTAGCGCAGCGCGCTATTCACATTACTGGATGATTTCCCTTCTCCTGCTGTATTTATAGGGTGCTGACATCATCAGTCTTTCCAAAGAAGAATGTACAACTTTAACTATCCCTCAGTATGGGGGATAACAATATCTGTGCATAATAGATGCCTAGTTCAGGGTCACATATACACACTGGCACTGCCAGATTATGTTCTATAGCATGCTTCATGACCACAGGACTTGTAACACACAACACAAGTAGGGGGTGTATCCATATACATCACAGATACACACACCTCTGGGTTGGTACCACTGCACTAAGCATGACAGGCCATACATATACAGCTACCATTGTGCAAAACTGCCTTTTGGTTTGGTGTGTAGTTCAGACCACCCCCCCCCCCCATACCCAGTAACCACACTTGGCTTTCCTGGGAACAGTGTAGGATATGCAGGTCTTCACACACACCGTTATAGTGGTTGACATCAGGTACACAAATATTGACTGGGGATACTACTCAGGCCCTCAACAACATCACCCTACAGCCACTACAATTTGTGAATCCATGAGCTATGGCACAACCAGTCACCACACCCACAAGGGGGAATACATATTGGACCTAATCATGACCAACATGGGGACTCTATGTTCCACACCAGAGGTAGAACCATCATTGTTAAGATCAGACCATAAACAACTTTCCCTGGACATCCATATCCCGTCCCCACCCCCAGCTAAGGAAATCACTGTAAAGAATTTCTCAAAAGCAGACTTTGCACTTGTGAAGACTGGGGTGGAATACTTCAAAGGCCACGTGCTGGAGGATAATACAGCCCAATCTGCAGAATCGTTTACAAATGCATTGTATGAGCACCTGCAGGTATGCACTGATCATGCTATCCCAAATAAAACCATGACTCCTCCAAAACAGGAGACCTGTCTGGTTGATCCCAGCCATATATAAGCTGTACAACAGAAGGAGGAAGCTACTACATAACAGAGCAATATCCCACAGACCCACATAGATCATAACCTCTCCTTTGCTAATCACATTGACAGAGTCATTGCAAAGACCTTTATATAGCCCTCCTTATCACATGGGTATTTGCATGTAGATCATGGGAGGTCATTGTGGCCCTCTACTAGTCACTCATCAGGCCCATATTTGACTACAATGCCCCTTTTGGGGTGTACCTTACCCAACACCCGCAGCAACTACAGTGAACACAACAGTACCTCCCCATGAGGATCATGGGCTACACACAGATGTCCTATGCAGTTCAACTAAAGGATCTCCAGCTCTACTCAGTTGCTTATCGCCTACTCAGAGGTGATCTATGCCTGACGTATGCAACCATTTCAAACCCAGAAGTAATGGACATGCTCCACCTCATAACATCCAAGACCCTTAGAGCTACACACTCCAGGGACTTAAACCTCAGCACAAAAATAAATAGGACATGCTGCAGGGACAGATTCATTACCCAGAGGCTCCCCTCACTCTGGAATTGAATACCAATTAAAGTTAGACATAGCCCCTCGCCAACCCTCTTCCAGCGAAATACAGCTGCATGGATGGGAAATTGCAAATTCCCCCCTGGGATCTCCACTGTGTCCCTGCTTGACAGAGGCACAGCAAACTAGCCTTAAAGGGTGCCTTCTGTGACCTACTTTACAGAGGCACAGTAGGCTACTCTACTGGGGAGGTGGACGCCAAATACACTCTGCCTAGGCTTATGAATTCCCTAGGGCAGACAGCCTAGTATTGATCTCTGCACCTATGTTTATGTTCGGGATGCACAATATTTGTTGCTGCTACTGTTTGCAGGTCTTTATTGCCGTAGCTTTCCCAGTTTTTATGAACAACTTGTGTATCTGCATAACATGTTTGATCATGACAGGGTTCCAGTATATTAATATATGTGTCTGTTGTCATTTAACTGTGTGCACAGGGCAGATTGCTGGATTGTGGGAGGTTCCTGGCGTAACACATACAACTGCCAGATATGTGTGACTGACTGCTATACATGGCCTAAGTGTGTGAGCATGCCCAGTTCAGGCTTTCCATGGTTTGTTGCTTGACATATGTCTCATTTATCCAAGTGTGTGAGCATGCCCAGTGTGATCTTTCCATGTGTTTTGATCTGGAGTCCACTACATTTCTGGTTGTGTGTGAACATGACCAATATTGACATTTATACTGTGTTTGTTGGAAGTCATGTTGTGTTCTTACTGCCAGACTCCTTTGTGTCATAACTCAACAGGGATTATGCTGTGCCTGCAGGGTTTCCATGTGATAGTTTGCAAAGACTTGGCAACATTCTCTCATACTGGCTGAACACTGCAATACTGTCATGGTGTAGTGGTTCAGTACTTTCACTATGGTGCACAGTATCATGGGTTTGAGTCCCATCACTGCTTTAAATGTTCATACTGAGCAGACCAGACTGGTTAAGGGCCAGTTGGGCAACTATGAGCATGTTGCATTTTGTTCAGCTATGGCCTACTTAAACCAGGCTTGTCCAACATTGCTGTGTATTCACTAACTTGGGTGGACATTGCCAAACATTACTCCACATTGACCACAGTTGTACTAGTTGGTGTGTGTGATTCTGTTCATAGGTTCATAATAGGCTATCTGCCCTAGGGAATTTATAATCCTAGCCAGAGTGTGTTTGGCTTTCAACACACATTTTAAGTGGAGTTTGCCATGACATTTTTCAAGGTTAGTATGCTGTGCCTCTGTCTAACAGTGACATAGAAGTGATACCCAGGGTAAACCTACAATCTCCCATCCACTCATCAAGATTCCTCTTGAAGAGAGTCAATGAGGGACTCTGGCTAACCTGAAGTTGGGGTTTACTCAAGAGTGTTGGCAGCCTCTGGGTTATGAATCTGTCACTCCAGCATGTCCTATTTATTTCAGTCCTGAGGTTCAAGTCTCTTGAGCGCATAGCTTGATGGGATTCTGATTTTCCGAGGTGCAGCATGTCCATTGATTCCAGGTTGGACATGGCTTTATACATCAGACACAGATTGCCTCTGGGCAGGTGGTATGCCACTGAGTGGAGCTGCAGTTTCTTTAACCGGGCAGTGAATGGCATGTGTTTAAGCCCTTTGATCCTCTTGGTGAGGTACTTTTGTGGTCTTTCCAGCTGCTGCAGGTGTCTGATAAGGTACATCCCACAAGGGGCATTGTACACAATTATGGGCCTGATGAGGGATGAGTTAAGAGGCACGATGACCTCCCCTGATGTAGATGAGAATACCTTCATGATTAGGTGGGCTATATGAAATGTTTTTCTAAACACTTTGGCCACGTGGTTATCGAATGAGAGATTGCTATCTGCTTGGGTCCCCAGGTCCTTTATCAATTCTTCCATACTTAATGGGTTAACACATATTTGGTAATTTGTGGGCACTTAGTTTTTGACAAAGGGGAGGACTATACACTGTTTTGTGTTTAGCTTGAGGACATGGCTCTGGCACCAGTTGTCTGTTTCTATGAGGCCCTTTTGTAGGATGCTTGTGTCAGCTGGAGTGTCGATTATGGCGCCCAGTTTGCAGTCATCTGCAAACATGTTCGCCAACAGTCCTTCTGTGTTGGCCTGTACCTCTGAGAAATATATACCAAACAAGGGAGGTCCCTGGACTGAGCCTTGTGGGATGCCACTTGTAGCTGGTTTGGGGTCTGACATGGCTCCAGCATTTCTGACCATGTGGGTTCTGTCCTTGAGCCAGTTTGCAACCCATCTAGTGACATAGGGGTTTATATTGAAACTGGTGATCTTATCTATGATGACCAAGTGGGGTACTGTATGGAAGGCTTTTGCAAGGTCCAGGTAGGCTGTGTGGACCACCTTCCCCTCATCAATGGCCTTGGTGACTGTTTCAAATGACTCAACCAGGTTTAAGAGGCAGGATCTGCCCTTAAAGCCAAACTGGGTATGATCCAGTGTCTGTAGGTCCCCAATATGTTTATTTCTGAGGTCCATGATGATCCTTTCCATAGCTTTGCAGACCAAGCTAGTCAGGCTTCTGGGGCGATAGTTTGCAGTATCCATTGAGGCACCACATTTGTGGAGAGGGACAACTGTTGCTGTACACTGCTCTTTGGGTACATATCCTGTGGTAAGGCTGTGATTGAACAGTGGTTTTATGTTTGTGTTCAATTCTTCTTGGGGTTCATGTTGGACACAGCCCAGGACACCGTCTGGTCCCATTGATGCTGTGTGTTTTGCTTTGGAGAGTCTGGCTGTTACCTGAGCATCTGTGATGTCAGGGGGCCAGCACTCTGCTGGGATAGATATTTGCCCTTTTGGTGGGGAGGGGGGGGAGTTTGCACTGAACCTGTCAGCTCAGATGTTGGCAATGTCTGTGGGTTTGGTGTATTGTTTGTCATTTTGGACTACTTCTGAGCATATCTGGGGATTCCCACACAGGTTCCTACCATAAGTAAATAATGCCTTGTGATTATCCTTGGTGTCCTGTACAATTTTTATCTCAAAGATGACCTTAGAAGATCTTATGTGTGGCCATAGTTTTTCAATAATACTGATCAGAGATGCCTTCCCTTTTTGGGATTTTGATCTATCATATAGTAGCTTCCTCCTTGTATTGTATGGTTTGTTTATGGCTGGGGTCCACCGGACAGGATGCCTGGCTTTGGAGGATTGGGTCTTGGTTTTATTTGGGATTGCATGATCCATGCATTCCTGAAGGTGTTCATAGAATGCGTTTATAAAGGGTTATGAGGTCTGGGCCATATTTTCCACAGGCACAGGGGCTGTGAAGGATTCCACCTCAGTTTTGAGGAGTGTGACATTTGCTTTAGTGAAAAATTTTCACTGTGTTTTTCTGGCCATGGGCTGGGATCAGGATGTGAATATCCAATGAGATTACTCTCTGGTCTGATCTCACCAGTGAGGGATACACTTCTGGTCTTGGGCATAGAGTCCCCATGTTGGTGATGATCAGGTCCAGTATGTTTTCCCCTGATGTGGGAATGGTAGCAAGTTGTTCCATAGCATTTTGGTTTATAAATTCTGTGAACCTTTGGGCTAGGGTGTTGGGCTAGGGTAATGCTCCCAGTCTATGTTTGGGTAGTTGAAGTTGCCCAATATAATGGTGTTTGGGGAGACCTTCATATTTTCATGTGTTCTCCAGTCGGCCAAGTGTGGTTCCTGGGTTTAGGAGGGTGGTCTGTAGCAGGCTATGAACTGGAAGGCGGTTTTAGCCACTGTTAGTTGCACATGGATAGTCTCTGATGCTTCATGCTGTGCCACCAACCTGGGGGTGTGGGTATCTTTGAAAAATATTGATATTCACCCTCCTTTTGTAGTTTGTTCCATGTGTAGCAGCTGTAAAGCATGTTATGAAGTGTAACCTGTTAATGCTAGGGTGCTCTTGGGAGCCTTGAACCAGGTTTCTGTTACTGCACAGATATCAACATTCTCCATGCTGAGGAGAGTTTGGAGTGCGTGCATCTTGCAGTTTAGACTTCTGGCATTGAGTAGCATTACTTATAGTTTCTTATCCCTTGTGATACCTATGGAGGTGGGTTTGTGTTTTGAGCTTTACCTAAAAAAGGCACTATGGGGGTGACGAGCCTTTGGCAATATCCAAAAGGCCACAGGTGATAGGTGAAATCCATCCCTAGCGAAGCATCATGTCTTGTTGAGCATGTCATCCCAGGCTGACAAGCATTGTATCCCCTTTCACTGACACCAATACTTTAGCCAATTGTTGTAATTGATCATCTTGTCTTCATATTGTGGCCTCATGTTTGGTGAGGGTAGGATGATACTCAAGGTCATCAAGTTTGCATATACTACATGGTGGTAAATGCTGTTTAGCACTACCTTACATTGCTTAACACATGGCAATCATGCCTCAGGTGGTGCTGCAGGGCTGCCTATGTCAGATGCACATACTGCACTCCTTATACATGTTTGGAAACAGGTAGTGTCAAGTTAGGCATCCCTTTTACTATATGTATGAGTCAGAGAGAGGTATCATTTCCAGGGTTCCTACTGAGCCAGTGTATGTGCTATGCATTGCCTCTTTGCCAAGGCCAAGGCATACTGGGCATGCCTCCTTCTGCCTACTGGGGCAGGCTCAGGTTGTTCCTCCTCCGAGTCACGATCTGCCTGTGATTGGCTTGGCACTGGTGCGGGGCAGTTTGGCCCAGGCCTTTGCTGGTCCTGCTGCAGCTGTTTTCGCAGAATCATATTATGTAGCATAGCACATACCATGACAATTTGGGTACATGTAGTTGGTGAGTATTGCAAGGCTTCACCTGATGTATCCAGGCACCGGAACTGTGACTTGAGCAACCCAAGCACACGCTCAATTACATTTCGTGTTTTTGCGTGTGCCTCATTATGGCATTCCTGTTCAGGTGTGTGTGCATTTCTGATGGGTGTCATCAGCCATGGCTCCAGTGCATAGCCAGCATCCCCCACTAAATGACCATGCGGGATGTCCCCATTGGCAAATGTCTGGTACAGCTGCGTCAGATGCCAGATATGGGAATCATGGTAGCTTCCAGGGCAGCCAACACACACATTCATTATTATGACCTGAGCATCACACATGACCTGGCAATTGATGGAGGGGAAGCCCTTGCGGTTAATGTAGGCCCTACCCCGCTCACCGGCTGGTGCTTGATGCGTATATGCGTGCAGTCTATTGCACCCACTACATCAGGGTATTCTGCTATTTGCTGGAAGAGAGGCATATTGCTGGCCAATACCTCACAGGAATTGGGGAAATATACATGATCACCGACATGTGCTGACATGGCATCCAGGAACTGGTGCAGTACCCTGGATGCTGATGCCTGTGATATCCCCATCATATCACCAGTTGATCTCTGAAAGGTACCTGTTGCTAGTATTCTTAGGCCAACACATGCCTTGGTTTCCACTGGGATGGGTTACCCTCTGTTGGTTCTGTGTGTGAGGTGTGGCCTGCACAGCTCAACAATTTGCTGCAGGAGGTCTCTGTCCACTCTATAGCGCTCCACTATCTCCAGCTCATGTAATCCCTGGTAGGTGACCCTGGGCCTGTACACTCTTCTCTGTCTCCTCACTGTGGGTTGTCCGGCAGCATTTGCATTGAAACCACCCTCAGCATGTTGCATATGTCGCCTTATAACAGTAATGGCAGCCCCCAGCATTTTTTGTCTGAGTGTAGCTTATTCAGTTTTCACTTCTAGTAGCTTACTCCACTGTTGCAGTGTCTCTTGAGAGAAACAAACTGCACTGTTGTTTGCAGAGTTTTAAGTGCTGGGCTGGGCTAGTGTTCTGCCTTTGTAATTGCCTGATTCTGATTGTTTGCACCTGCTAGCTCTACTAGTATTCCCTGGTAGCTTCCTACTATTTGTTGTGCTTCCTTTTTCCTTTCTGTTTCCTCGGGGAAGTGACGCGCATACAAGCGGAAACACACTCACAGCAGCTCACACGCGCACACACATGCTTAGATGGACTAAAACTTGCTTATTCGGGTTAAAACGCGTGCACACCAGCGCAAACACACTTACAGGTCTTCCAACAGCCTTATACATGCTTACTCCAGCTTAAACGCGTGGACTCACGCTTCCACGCATGCACACTGTCTTACTCGAGTTTACAGGCATGCACACACACGCATACCCGCTCAGCAAGAAACTTTGGTGTTATCCACAGTATACACCTTCTATTTATTGGCTTTCCCTGGACTACTTGTTGACATACCTCTTTCCATGATGTCTAACTGACAGCTAACACATGCCACTGTGCTCCAATGAGCTTCACTACTTTCATACATACCCCCCTTGTGATGTCACCTATCTCCTACTCTGTTCCTCCCCATATCCTACTCCTACACTCCACTGACTGTGCTCATTTGCTATTAAAAGTGCGATTCACTATCCTAACACTCATTTACATAGGATTGCCTACTAGTGCTTGGTTACATGTCTTAGACTGGGCTTCTCCCCTTAGCAACCCCTACTCGGTGGCCATGTTGTCTTCATTCTGCTATTCCCTTATGTTGTCATTTAACAATTTTCATAAATTCCACATTTGTGGCTTTTATTGTCGTATTTTATGATTTTTATAGTGCACCCCATTTGCATGGCACTGCACTACGCTTAAACATCGGAAATCGCCGAAAAAAAAAAATTTTATTTTAATTTTGCATCTGGGAAACTTTCCAATGGCTGCATATTTGGCCATTGGCATGCTTCCTCAACCATCTGCAACCTTTATTTGGAGCTGACAAGGCTCCATTGTGCTATTTGCAGAACGGTACTCAGTTGTCAGCTGAGTACATTTCTGCAGCTAACACGTCTCCTACTCGGAGAGGTTTGTGCTTCCTGGATCGCAAATTTACCTCATTTGCATGCCTTTTGGCTGTAAGTGAGGTAATTTGCATATCCCAGCCCTGTCCGTGTAAGAGACATTTTAGGATATCTCTTACACACCCCTACAGGCTGTTCCTGGATCGCTTGTCGGACATGATGGCTGCATGGAGTCTTACTCTACTCGTAGGCTCCGTGCAAGCCATCATGAATCCGGCCCAATGTATATAGCTGAGAGATGTTACTACAACTATTCAGGTATAGGTTCATAGGTTCATAGGTTTATACTAGGCTATCTGCCCTAAGGCATTTATAAGCATAGCCCAGAGTTTTTGTGGCTTACGCCACCCCTTATGTTAAAAAATACTGTGCCCATTAGTTTGTTGTGCCTCTGTCCAGCAGTGACACAGAGATGATTCCCGGGGTAAACCTACGATCTCCCATCCACCGGTCAAGATTTCTCTTGAACAGAGCCAGCGAGGTGCTCTGCCTCACATGGACCAGGATTTTATTCCACACCATAGGGAGTCTCTGGGTGACAAATCTATCCCTCCAGCATGTCCTATTTATATCCGTGCTAAGGTTTAAGTCGCTTGCTCTAGTGGATCTGGTAGATTTGGATTTTTTGAGGTGGAGCATGTCCATTAATTCCGGGTTGGACATGGCCTTGTATGTCAGGCACAGGTCACCTCTGAGCAGACGGTATGCGACTGAATAGAGCTAGAGTTACTTCAGTCTGGCAGCATATGACAGATTTTGGAGTCCCTTTATCCTTTTGGTGAGGAACTTTTGGGGTCTCTCCAATTGCTGCAGGTGTCGGGTGAGATACATCCCGAATGGGGCATTGTACTCTATCATTGGTCTGATAAGTGAAGAGTACAGGGGAACAATGACCTCACTTGATCTGGATGTGAATCCCTTCATGATCGGGTGGGCAATGTAGAAGGTTTTTCTAACCACTTTAGCAATGTGAGTGTCAAAAGAAAAGCCACTGTCAACCTGGGTCCCCAGGTCCCTTATAACCTCTTCTGTGCTTAGTGGATTGCCACCTATATGGTAGCTTGGGGTTACCTTGTTTTTCCCGAAGGGTATGACTATACATTTTTTGGCATTTAACATCAGGCCATGGCTCTGGCACCAGCTATCAGTTTCTGTGAGACCCCTCTGAAGGATATCTCTGTCCGATGTACTTTCCACTATGGCTCCCAGTTTGCAGTCATCTGCAAACTTTGTCAGCCATAGTCCTCCTATGTTAGCCTGTACTTCTGAGAAGTAGATGCCGAACAACAGGGGGCCAAGGACTAAGCCCTGTGGGACACCACTTGTGACCGGCTTGGAGTCTGACATGGCGCCAGCTACTCTAACCCTGTGGGTTCTGTCCTTTAGCCAGTTTGCAACCCATCTTGTGACATATGGGTTTACATATAAGCTGGTAAGTTTCTCTATAATACCCGAGTGGGGTATTGTGTCAAAAGCTTTTGCAAGGTCAAGGTAGGCTGTATGGACTGCCTTTCCCTCATCAATGGCCTTGGTGACTGTTTCGAAGAAGTCGACCAAGTTCAAAAGGCATGATCTGCCCTTGACAAAGCCAAACTGGGTCGGGTCCAATGTCTGCAAGTCCCCTATGTCTTTGTTTATGAGTTCCATTATGATCCTCTCCATAGCTTTGCAGACCAGGCTTGTTAAGCTTATAGGGCAGTAATTACCAGGGTCCGTAGAGGCACCGCCTTTGTGGAGTGGGACCATAGTTGCCGTACGCCACTCCTTGGGCACGTATCCTGTGGTAAGGCTAAGATTAAACAGCTGCCTTATGTGCGGGTTTAGTTCCTCATTGAGTTTGTGTAGCACACAGCCGGGGACACCATCCGGTCCCATTGATGCTGTGTTTTTAGCTTTAGAGAGAGCAGCTTTCACCTGCGCATTGGAGATGTCTGGGAGGCTGCACTCCGCTGGGATAGTTATCTCTCCTTTTGGGGGGGAGAGGGGGATGAAGTATGCACTGAACCTGTCTGCCAGTATGTTGGCAATGTCTGTGGGTTCAGTGATTTTTGTATCATTTTGGACTAATTCTGAGCATTTCTGGGAGTTTCCACCCAGGTTTCTAACATAGCTGAAGAAGGCCTTATGATTGTCTTTTGAATCTATGGCAATTTTTCTCTCAAAGTTGGCCTTGGATGATTTTATGAGTGCTCGTATTTGTTTACTAATAATGATCAAAGGTGTCTTCTCTTTTATGGATTTTGCTCTATCATGTAACATCTTTCTCCTCTTATTGTAAAGTTTGTTTATGGCTGGGGTCCACCAGACTGGACGTTTGCCCTTGGTGGAAAGAGTCTTGGTTTTATTAGGGATTGCCTGATCCATGCAGTCCTGGAGGGGTTCGTAGAAGGCATTTGTAAGGGCTTCCACAGCTTGGGTTGTGGTTTCCACTAGCTCGGGGGCCTTGAAGGATACCACACCAGTCTTGAGTAGTGTGAAGTTTGCTTTAGAGTTCTTCACTGTGGTCTTTTTTGTTTGGGGGCGGGATGTGGATATCCAGTGAGATTAGTTTATGATCTGATCTTACCAATGAGGGATATACTTCCGGTGTGGTGCATTTTGTCCCCATGTTTGTGATGATGAGATCTAGTATATTTTCTCCTCTTGTGGGAACGGTGACTAGTTGTTCCATGGCATTTGAATTTATGAACTCCAGGAACCTTTGGGCTAGAAAGTTTGGGCTTGAGTAATGTTCCCAGTCTATATTCGGTAGTTGAAGTCACCCAATATAATGGTGTTTGGAGATACATTTATACCCTCCAGTGTCTTCAGGAAGGCTGTGTGGGGTTCCTGAGTTTGACAGGGTGGCCTGTAGCATGCTACAAATTGTAGAGCAGTTTTGCCTATGGTTAATTGCACCTGGATGGTTTCCGATGCTTAGCGTTGCCACCAACCTGGAGGTGTGGGTATCCTTGATGAATATGGATACACCCCTCCTTTTGTGGTGTGGTCCGGGTTTTGGGGCCGGAACGCATGATATGAGGTAAAACCTGATAGTGCCGGGGTGCTCTCAGGAGCCTTGAACCAGGTTTCAGTCACAGCACAGACATCGATGTTCTCCACACTGAGAAGGGCCTCGAGTGCGTGCATTTTGAGATTTAGACTTCTGGCATTGAGCAGCATTACCCTTAGTTTCTTCCCATTTTTGTTTTCTAGGGTGGTAGTTTTAGAAATTGAGCCTTGCCTAAAAAAGGCACTATGGGGGTGGCAAGAGCCTTAGCTAATATCTGGAATCCCAGGGGTGACAGGTGCAAGCCGTCCCTTGCGAAGCAGCATGGCTTGTCAAGCATGTCATCCCAGGCAGACAGACACTGGATCCCCTTAGAATGACACCAGAAATTAAGCCAATTGTTAAAGCTGATCATCTTGTCTCTATGTTGTGGCATCATTCTTGGTGAAGGAAGGATGCTGCTCAGGGTCAGGGTCATACCTGCCTGGGCTACATAATCAGAGAGCTCCTCTATGTCTCTTTTCATGTAGTCCAGGGAGGTATGTCTCAGGTCGTTCACACCAGCATGGACAATGGCTGTGTCATATTTGTACTTGCTGTGGAGTGACCCGAGTGCTTGTGTTATGTGGCGGATTCTAGCGCCCGATAGGCAGGTTACTGTGACCCTCTCCTTGTTCAGCCTGGTGAGTGGGACGTCAGTGTGTCTGACTATGGAGTTACCTATGACAAGTATGTTTGGTGTTGTATTTGGCCTTAAAGGCTGTGACTGCTTTGCACACTGATTTTGTGGTTTATGTGTTGCCTGTGGTGTGTCATGAGGTGGCGGTTGCTTGGGTGTCTGCTTTGGAGGCCTCTGCTGTTTAGGTAAATTTTTGCTCAGAGCCTCCGAGTATGTTTTTGTGTGTTTATGTGTTCGATTCATTGTTGTGATAGCTTTATGTGAGACTGGTTTTGTGGTGTGTGTAGTTGCCTTCTCCTCCTGTCTGGTCTTCCAGTCCTGAGTTGAGAGAGCTCAGCCTCCAGTTTGGCTAAATAGCTGCATCTCTCGCAAGTATTTGTGTTATGTGGGAGGAGGAGAGGGTTGTCTGTGTACATGAGGCAATTGTAACATTGCCTCAATATTCCCAGATTCACCAACTGGACAGGAGAGGACGCCAGCATCTGGCCCTTCGACATGCTAGAGAAATTAAGAAGTTTGGGGTGTAACTGAATGAGAGAGGACTTAGTAAGGAAGTGGGTACTCCTGGGGGGGGTTCACTAGTGAGGGACTTTGTATAATACAGAAGTGCTAAGCCTGAAAAGAAGATGCTTTTAAGACAAGTGCTGAGCTTTTTTTTTTTTTTTTTTTTTTTTGGAGAAAAAAAAAAAAAGCTTTTTAGGAACAAGTGCTGCACTTTTTAGTTAAGGGATATACTGTTTAGATTACTAGTTGAGCAGCTCTAAGGGAAAAAATGAAGAACAAACTTTATGGAGCCAGAAAAAGTTTAACCTTGTTAAACCGACGCTGCCCGATGCTGCTCTGGTGGCAACTCCGCGCTAAATCTCGCTAAAGCACGCTAAAGCGTGCTTGATAGCAGGGGCTAGAAATGAGCCAGGAATTGACCCAATACGGCCATGAAAACTACAGTTTCAAGTCAGTAACCACTCCCACAGGGGGCAGGGGAGCTGCTCAATGTTTTTCACTGCCACTGATCAACAAAGAGACTTTCCTTTAGCCCAAGCAAAAATGGCCTCACAGAAACTTACAAACAGCTCAGGAACAGCAGGCCTGTAAATGAACTTTTTTAAATCTCAGAAAAGTGGGAAAAAAGCAAGATTTTTTTTTTTTTTGTTTTTTCAGAGATAGCAGAGGTTCACAAGTAATATCAAGTTATAACAGTGCAGTAAATGACCCCACACAAGAGTGCTAGGTCAAAGACAGAAAATATGCAAGTTTTGAGAAAAAACGTTTTTAAAATTAAGTGCAAACTGGAAATTCAGTAAACAGCTTTTGGTTGTGCTCTACATACAGCTACTAATGCAGAAATCAAGTTTAACAAGCCAGAAAATGCTCAAACTAGGCAACTATGCAGAAAAACTTAGCAAATAAACAGAGAAAAAATACTTAATATCTCAAAAATGGCTCCCTTCTTCTCTCAGTGTTTTCTCCTCTTGGTGGGTGCTTCACCAACAGCCAACATGCCTGAAAAGACCCCAAACCCACGAGGCAACTAGGTTTTAAGAGAGGAAGATGAAGGAGTTTTGGAAATGACCCCTACTGGTCAATAAAACTACAGTTTCAAGTCAGTAACCACTCCCACGGGGGGCAGGGGAGCTGCTCAATGTTTTTCACTGCCACTGATCAGCAGAGAGACTTTCCTTTAGCCCAAGCAAAAATGGCCTCACAGAAACTTACAAACAGTTCAGGAACAGCAAGCCTGTAACTGAACTTTTTTAAATCTCAGAAAAGTGGGAAAAAAGCAAGATTTTTTTGTTTTTGTTTTTTCAGAAATAGCAGAGGTTCACAAGTAATATCAAGTTATAACAGTGCAGTAAATGACCCCACACAAGAGTACTAGGTCAAAGACAGAAAATATGCAAGTTTTGAGAAAAAAACAATTTTAAAATTAAGTGCAAACAGGAAATTCAGTAAACAGCTTTTGGTTGTGCTCTAAATACAGCTACTAATGCAGAAATCAAGTTTAACAAGCCAGAAAATGCTCAAACTAGGCAACTATGCAGAAAAACTTAGCAAATAAACAGAGAAAAATACTTAAAATCTCAAAAGTGGCTCCCTTCTTCTCTCAGCGTTTTCTCCTCTTGGTGGGTGCTTCACCAACAGCCAACAAGCCTGAAAAGACGCCAAACCCATGAGGCAACTAGGTTTTAAGAGAGGAAGATGAAGGAGTTTTGGAAATGACCCCTACTGGTCAATAAAACTACAGTTTCAAGTCAGTAACCACTCCCACGGGGCAGGGGAGCTGCTCAATGTTTTTCACTGCCACTGATCAACAGAGAGACTTTCCTTTAGCCCAAGCAAAATGGCCTCACAGAAACTTACAAACAGTTCAGGAACAGCAAGCCTGTAACTGAACTTTTTTAAATCTCAGAAAAGTGGGAAAAAGCAAGATTTTTTTTTTGTTTTTCAGAGATAGCAGAGGTTTACAAGTAAAATCAAGTTATAACAGTGCAGTAAATGACCCCACACAAGAGTGCTAGGTCAAAGACAGAAAATATGCAAGTTTTGAGAAAAAACTATTTTAAAATTAAGTGCAAACAGGAAATTCAGTAAACAGCTTTTGGTTGTGCTCTAAATACAGGTACTAATGCAGAAATCAAGTTTAACAAGCCAGAAAATGCTCAAACTAGGCAACTATGCAGAAAAACTTAGCAAATAAACAGAGAAAAAAATACTTAAAATCTCAAAAGTGGCTCCCTTCTTCATTCAGCGTTTTCTCCTCTTGGTGGGTGCTTCACCAACAGCCAACAAGCCAACAAGAATGGATGTGCAGTATAAGATTCTGAATGAAGAGAAATAATTTGATAACATGGCAGCTGAAGATAACAGTAGACTTTATCCTGGAGATGCACAGGAATAGATCCATTGACTTGATAGGTGAAATTTTAGTTGTGTTTTAAATCAATATGCATTCTGAATGGATTTCAGTGGTAGAAGAATGTGGTCCCATAGGTTAGCTACACTGTTTAAATAATGAGAGTCATCTGCAGTATTAGATGATTTAGTTATAGTCTCACCCTCAGGCCATTGATTACAAAAAGCAATGAGTTTTATAGCTGGAGTTGAAAAAGGAACATGGAGGCATAAAGTAGAACACATTTCCATTTATTTACTGAATACAGGCACCAACAATCTAACAACACAAAGTAAGTGGTATATACTGTGTAATCTATTTGGAAAAACAAAGGGTAGTGAACAACTTGGCAAGTGGTCCTTCCTGGTTGGGGGGGGGTGTCAGAATGATTTTCTTGCACAGGGTAGACATGTATCAGACTAGTTAAGGTTAATACACATCAATGCTCTTCAGGGAACCTTGCTTATATAGCCCAGTGTTGCCAGAGATTTGTGATACAAGATTAAGCTTAAAAAGACCGTTGTAGCTGTTAGCCAAGAAAACACCTATGAACCAGTGATAAAAATCTCTGTGAAAACATTCACAGGTGTATGTCTTGTGGCAAAGCTCTTGCGATTTCAGGGACAGGGACTGCTGCAATGTCCACAGGGTCTGAAAGGAAATAAAAAGTGAAAAAAAGGCACTATTATATTGAAGTTTTATACGGAGGCAAAAAGGTCAATATACATGCAGCTAGCATTCCTACAGATAAAGGAAGGAGCACAGTCTAAATAAGAGAAGTTGAGCTAATCTAAGAGTAGAGACATTGTGATAAAGTTTATGAATGTAATATCAAAATAGGTTTAGCACGAGGTGTAGTTACAGAGAACTGCAGTGATTCACTGTATAGAGCTATGCACAGCAAATTCATGGAATATAGGGGGTGGAGCCTAGATGGCTAACTGAGAGCAGTGAATTTTAAGAGCTCCATAAACTAGTATAATAATATAGAAAAATGTTATTATTTTCAAGTTTAAAACATCAGAAATCTATAGATAAACTACTAAACTACATAAATATAAATTTTGGTGGAGATAAAAAACATTTTCCTGTCAATTAACTTGGAGATATATTGAGTCTCTGAATATGAACAACTCAAGGAATTCTCATCCAGATGCAGCTTTGAAAAAAGAACTGTAATTGATGACATCTACCTTACAGGAACTATCTTTGAAGATGGATGGCTTTAAAAATGACTTAGAAAACCTCAAATTAAATTCTCAAAAACAGACTTGTACTCTTAAGGAACAATTATAGCAACACCATACAAAAATAACAAATATAGAGACTTCTCTAAATGACATTGAAGGGAAACTCAAAGAGGAAGAATTCAAAAAGAATTTCTGCTTAAACAGAATACTCGCCTGATTAACAAAATAGATGGCTTAGAAGACAGGGAAAGGAGAAACAACATAAGGATCTTTGGTATGCCTGAAAACACTGAAGGAGAACACATTATTTCATTCTTAACAACCTGGATTCCTGAATTTTTAGACTTGAAAGAGTAACTTTCATTTGGGATTGAAAGGGCACATAGAACACAGAGAAAACCTGCTTCTAACTCAACAAATACTCCACCTAGATCCATAGTTATAAAATTTCTTTCATTTCTGGACAATGAACTAATATTAAAATATGCTTGGAGAAAATCACCCTTAAAATACAATCAAAGCTTGATAAGGTTTGATAATGATTATTCTTCCAGAATACTAGAACAAAGGAAAAACGTCTGGCCAATAATAACACTGTTGAAACAAAGCCAAGATAAAAATAGTTTTTGCCAATGAGATGAGACCTTTAATGACTTAGAAGAAGCTACTATATTCATCAAAAACAACATAGCATCTATCCCAGAAGAAATGGAATGGATGGGTCCTACTCTTAAAAGAATAAAAGAAACAAATTCTTCGACTGATGCTAGAAAGAAGAAACAAAAAAATGATTCCAAGATAGCTGTCCCAAAAAAATAACTCATTACAATTACATCTCTCAAAGTATCAACTGATATGGACATCACTTGTCATCTGTTTTTACTTAAAAAAAGGAAGGCATCTTAAACAGCTGAGAAACAGTAATGATTTATTCAGAATGTTCAAAGAGTCCAATAATTCTTCACAACCAAAGGTAGGTCAAGATGGGTTAGTGTTTACATTTTATATATATAAGTCAAACAAAGCAACATATAATACAAACATAGAAGTTTCTATTCCCCTACTTGAACTCAATACTTATCTTGTCCATTTTTCATTGATTTTTACTTATAATAATTTAAGTCATTAATTAACCAATTCTACAAGGTATCATTCATCAGAGTTCAGACTGAAATGTAACAAATTAACATCATGTATAATAGCAGTAACAGTAGAGTGTTTTGAAAAAAAAATGCTGTCATGGAGACTAATGCCTTCTTCAGTTAAAGTATGATTTAGAAATGTCATGTATATCCTGGTTAAATAATAGTAGCAAGTTCTTAGTACAAATGTCATCATTATTTGGTCTAAATATAGTTAATATCAATTATGGGAGGTATCACAGCTACAATTTCTCCAAAGCCATCTTCATGTTTCTTAAGACAGAAGTGACAAACTTCACGACACCCATGCAGATGGACAATAGCGGTACGACTGCTGAATCCTACACAAATGCACTTTATAGGCACTTACACAAGTGCATGGATTGTGCTATCCCTAACAGAACCAAGATGCTATCCTCCAAAAAAAGGAAGCCAATCTGGTGGTCCCCTGCCATAAACAAACTCTACAACAGAAGAAAGAAACTGCTGCAAAAAAGAGTAACAGCCCATGATTGGAGGAACTCTCTGGTCAGCCTGAGTAAGAAGCTGAGATCCCTCATAAAATCCTCCAAAGCTAGTTATGAAAACAAAATCGCCACTGTTTCTAAAGACAACCACAAAGCATTCTATAGCTATGTCAAGAATCTCAATGGCAGCACTCAGATCTGCTCTGAGTTACAGCACAATGGCACTAAATATACAGACCCAACTGATATTGCCAACATCCTAGCAGATAGGTTCATTGCTAAATCACCCCCTAAAGGGCCCATCTATGTACTGGAAGAATGCAAAGTTCCTGTAATCACGGCTGCACAGGTCAAAACCACACTCTCCAAAGCCAAGAACACAGCATCCATGGGACCTGACAACATCCCAGACTGCGTTTTACATGAACTATAGAATGAACTGGCACCCCAACTAAGTACCATGTTAAGTCATAGCCTCACCTTAGAGTTTTTACACACTGAATGGCACACAGTGATGGTTATTCCACTCCACAAAGGGGGATCCACCATAGACCCTGGGAACTACTGCCCCATTAGCCTGAAGAGCCTGGCCTGCAAGGCCATGGAACGTATCATCATGGAACTTATAAACAAAGACATTGGTAATCTCCAAACTCTGGACCCCACCCAGTTTGGGTTTGTAAAAGGCAGATCATGTCTCCTAAACCTGATAGACTTCTTTGAAGCAGTCACCAAAGCCATAGATGAGGGTAAGGTGGTTCACACAGCCTATCTAGATCTTGCCAAGACTTTCGACACCATCCCTCACTCTGGAATTATAGATAAACTCACTAAACTAGGTATAAATCCCTATGTCGCAAGATGGTTTGCCAACTGGCTCACTGACAGAACCCACACCGTGAAAGTAGCAGACTCCAAATCTGACTTCAGACCAGAAATAAGTGGAGTACCACATGGTTCAGTCCTGGGTCCTCTCCTGTTTGGTATTTACTTCTCTGAAGTACAGGCTAACATAGAAGGTCTTTGGCTAATGAAGTTTGCAGATGACTGCAAACTAGAAGCCATGATCAAAACTCCTAACAATGTGGACATCCTACAAAAGGGCCTCACTGAGACCAATGCCTGGTGTCAAAGCCATGGGCTCAAGCTCAATGCCAAAAATTGCATTGTCATCTCTTTTGGTAAAAACTCTGTACCCGTGAACTACCATATAGGCAGTAGTCTACTTAACACCGAAAGTGTGATAAAGAGACCTTGGGGCACAGATGGACAGTAGTCTCTCCATTGATAATCACATCACCACAGTAGTCAGGAAATTCTTCTACATGGTACACCTCATCACAAAAAGTTTCTCATCCAGGAAAAAAGAGGTCATTGTTCCCCTCTACTCGTCACTCGTTAGACCCATTATAGAGTACAAAGCCCGGTTTGGTATGTACCTTACAAGAAATCTACAACACTGAAAAGGCTGCAGAAATACATCACAAAGGGGATTACCAGCCTCAAACAGATGCCCTACATAGACCGTCTCAAAAAACTCCAGCTTTACTCCATCGCATATCGGCTACTCAGAGGCGATCTTTGCCTAACATACAAAACTATGTCAAACCAAGAGCTGTTGGACATGCTCCACTTAAAGAAATTCCAATCCCTCCAAGCTACATGCTCTTGGGACCTAAACCATATCACCACAATAAACAGAACATGCTAGAGTGATAGATTCCTGTCCCAGAGACTTACCATACTCTGGAACAAATTAGCTATCTATATCAAACAAAGCTCCTTATTAGCACTCTTTAAGAAAAATATTGATGATTGGTTGGGAAATAGGAAATTCACCCCAGGGATCACTTTTGTGGCTCTGCTCGACAGGGGCACAGGTAAATAATTTTCTTGGGTGGCAAAAGTCAGGATACCTTTTTGGCTAGGCTTATATAGGCCCTAGGACCAATAGCCTAGTACCTACCTATGAACCTATAAACGAGTGCTGTTTGATTGATCCTGATATGGTGGGTATGGATGCAGCTGTGTCTGGCAGCTAGTACAACTGTCATTATTATTCTGTCTAAACATAGTTAATGTCAATTATGGCAGACATCATAGCTTTAAGTGCTGTTTGTTCAGTCCTGGTATGGTGTGTGTGGATGCAGCCCTGTCTGTGAGCTAGTGCAAATGTCATTATTATTTTCTCTAAACATAATTAATATCAATTACGGCAGGTATCATAGCTTCAAGTGCTGTTTGATTAAGCCTGACATCGTGTATGTGGATGCAGCTGTGTTTGACAGCTGTTATGTGTTGCCATTTTCATCTCTGGGAGGCTGTTGATTGCGGCTTGTGATCGAGGTTTGCTGATGCTTGTGTGTTGGGAACAGACATTTGGTGTTTTGGGCTGGATCCAGGGGAAGGTGGTGGATGGAGATGTGATTTGGGATATTTTGGCAGAGAGTGTTTGTTTGTGCATCTGCTGAGTGAGAAGTGGGAGGTCTGGAGGAGTGTGTTGTCTCTTGTTGTGGCGGCTTGTTGGGAGTTTTTTTTTTTTTTTTGATCTGTTTGCTCTCTGTTCTTTTTCTGGCTGCTGTGTCACTGAAAGGGAGGGAATTTAGGCTTGAAGTTACAGTGAAGTGAAGCTTTGCTTCAGGTGCATCATGAGTCTCTGGTATGCAGTACACAGACACATTAACAGAAACAGATGCTCCCAAGTTGCTATGGTAACAGAGACAGAGTGACGATAATGCTTAATGGCTCTGAGGAGTTTCCACGATGATTCTCGGCAATGAGGTTTTTGTTTGTAAAAAAATATATATACTAAAAGGGCTGTTTTAAACCCAGTGGCGGCTGGTGATTTCAAATCAAAGGGGGGCTGCAGGAGACAGCTGAATGGGTGGGGTCAATGGGAATGGGTGTGGCCAACTAGAAAGGGCAGGGGCTATGATCAAAACCACAAAAACTGTAACTTTAATTAAATACGCTGCCCTGGGTGCCAAACCATCATTATGAGAGTCCAATCAAGAAAAAAGGAAAGTGTAGAAGAAAAAAAAATTTCAATCCATTGGCTGCATGGCAGCTTACTTAATATCTAGATGGAAACAAAAAGGTTGTGAGGCATGAAAAAATAAATTACTTTTTAAATACATTACTGGAATGCCAGTTAAAATCAAGTATAAAAAAACAAGCAGCACTCAACTCAAACCACTTCTGCTTGCACTGCGGTTCTAATTATAATTTATATTCAGCTTTATTAAAGTACCAAGTAACATTCTAAAAGTAGCAATCTCTATGATACCCCCACTTGTAAAAATGTTTATCCAAAAAAGACCTTCTGCCTGACAACTATCTACTTGTTTAATGGGGAAAACATGATCAAAGTAAAAAATGAAAATCAAACAGGAAACAAGCTCAAGATACATTGCTTAAAGGATTACTGCACAGGATATGGACCACACATGATAGATTGGCATTCTGTTTAGTTTGTAGGTAAAACCTGTAATGAACTCTTAAAATAATGTAATTCTGTCCTTTATTACAAATACTGTCATATGCATTTCAATACCCAAGGCTTATATGTTATCTAGTTATGTAAGTATTCGCTGCATGGCAACAAAAGAAAGGCTTTCAATGTTGGCAATTCGTTAACAGTATGCTTATTAAAACTTACTTGCATCTTACAATCTCAGACAAGCTTACCAGATGGTCGTTAAAGCATTGCTACTTAAACACAGAGCAACAGACACTTTCTGAATAATAAGCATAAATCAACAGTATAAAAATATGACAGAAACTAGAACATTCTGCAAAATCAAGGACAGATGAAAAGCCATTGTAGTACTTGTGTCTACCTTGGATGGGGGGGATAGTTTGCACATTTACACTGCATAACTGTTCCTTGCCTTGCTTGGACACATCCAGAGTCACTACATAGGGGAGTGGGGTTCAACAAGTATGTCACAATTTGAAATGTCTCTGGCTGACTGCGATGGCCCTGACACATTTGTCATACCTCTCAACCTCAGAGCAAGAAATCTGGACAAAGTCATACATAGAAGTGGGACAAAGGCCCAAAAATAAGGACAATTTTTAAATATTGCTCTTACAAACTTAGAAAGATAATAGAATAGTAGGTCTTGCATTAGTATGAATTTTCTGAAGGGTATGAAATCTGAAACTGAAATGTCTGTCATTATTTTCTAACTTCAGACTTTAATGATTTGCCACTAATTTGCCAAAAAAACACAATTTAAAAATGGACCAAAAATGTGATTCAAAAATATAAAATAGCCACACAATACAGCTGACAAAATAAAATAATCTACATGCATTTCTGAAATAAAAGCAATGTATAACTGATTATTACAGTTATTTATTAATTATAAACCCTCCATGTTTTCTTCCAAAATTGCCATTTTGCAGAGAGATTATTAGGGGAAGAGCAACATTCTGAGCCAAAATTGGGTACAGTTGAGAGGTTTGGATATGCCTAATTCTATAAAGCAATTTATTTGCATGTACCTCTCAACCTGTTAATGCAGGAAATCTGGACAAGGCCAAATATATTGGAGGAACATATAAACAGTACTAAAAATTGCTCTTGTATAAACTGAGACAGTTGATAGAATAACAGATCTTGCTTTAGCATGCATTTTTCTGAAGGTTATGAAGTCTGAAACTCAGTTATTTGTCATTATTTAGTGACTTCATTCCTAAATGATTTGACAGAAAACCACAAATTTTATGAGGAACAAACCAAAAATAAGAAGCAAAAATCTCTTCATTCTGCAAAAATCTGGACAGTTGAGAGGTATAGTTCAGCCGGGGCTGTCTGAGTTTGCTGCCCTCCTCCCTCACAAAATCATGGTCGAATGGAGCTTCCCCCCCTACAGCCATTCCAATGAACCATTACTTGGCTATTTTACCCCATTTACCATAAACACTAACCGGGAAAAGCCGACAAACAAAAACCATAAACATTAATCTGCATACTGCCTTACTTCTGCGATGATTTGGACTTCATTTGAAAGTTTTATTTTGAATTTTACAGTGCAAACACTAATAGATATCATATCTGCTAAACAAAGCAATGCAGTCTCACAATGAAAACAGACTTAGCATTAAAACTTCTCTGCACTTGAAAACTCACATTCACTGAAACAGCATTGAAACCCACATTCAAAGAAAATACATTTTGACAGTGGCAGATTAACTTTTGGTTTGGGCTGTTTTCAAATCACAGGCCCCTTGCACACAAAACATACACATGCTCTTTCATACACCTTCCTGATTGTATTAAAGTATATTCCTTGTACAATACAGTACAGTTTTAGACGGTGTTTTAAATTTGTTTTGAATTTTTTCCAGTAAACAATGAAACAAAATGCATGCACCAGTAATGACAAAACTTCCCACTTCAAAACATTTCCATCATAAAAGTCTACTCAAACTTCTACAGTCCACCAGTATCAGTACATATACACAATCTCTGAAGTAAAAGTCATCTAAATAATTCCACATTAAAGAGATCTGTAACTAATGAAGAGGCTGTTCCTAGCAAACAACTTTGTATTTCATTGTTTCATCTACAAATAAAGTGCCGGTTACCCTTGAGGAATAAATTGCCTATCTTTCACTAATTAAATGATAAGCTAGCAATATTGCAATAGGGAATGGATGGCAAACTGATAACAGGTTCATAGTTACTAGGTATCTTCGCCAAAAAGGAGTGCAGCATCCACCCTCTTTGCAAAGTACAGTATCAGCAATGCATCAATCTACTGTGGGAGTAGAACCCACAGCCTTCTGCATCAAAAGCAAGTATGCTACCTGTTGTGTTATTAACAAAGCAAGCAGAGTCAGCATAAGCAGCACTAAACTTTTGCTCCCCTGCAGCTCTCAGCTTCATGTAAAATCTGCTCACTCAGCTGTATCTCTGAACTTTGCAGCACAAAGAAATCTGGAAAAAGCCAAAGTTTATTGTGGCGGGACCAAAGCCCAAAAACCAGTGACACATTTTAAACATTGTTTGTATAATGTTGGAAAGTTGCTAGAATAAAATGTGTTACCACCATACATTTCACTGCCAAGCCTTAAACCCAGGACCCTGTGCAAAACAGTCAGAGCAACATACCACTATGCCACATCAGCTGTTTTGTGAAAGATGAAGACGGAAACTTAAATGGCTACCATTTAGTGAATTCAGTTCTTACCATAGCAGAGCTGTCAACCTCTTAGCACAAAACACCTGAACAAAGCCAATAATGGGTGAATATAGCCCCCAAACATTCAGTGAAGTCAGTTCTCACCATAGCTCTCAATCTCTTAGCAAAAAAAACATCTGGACAAAGCCAGTAATGGGGGAATATAGCCCCTAAACATATTCAGTGAATTCAGTTCTTACCATAGCTCTCAACCTTAGCATAAAAAATCTGGATGAAGCCAATAATGGGGGAATACAATCCCAAAAATAGGGACAAATTTAAAATATCCATCTTATACACTTAGAAAATTGCTAGACTAAAAGCTTTTGTGTTACCATGCACTTTCTGAACTTGATATTCAAATGCATGTCATTTTTAACATTTGTTAACCAGGAAAGTCTGACTTGGAACAAAAGCTAATTTTTAGCAGAGGCCCAGGGAGCAACACTCCAGAAAGACACATGTCTTTGTAAGATAGGAGGACACTAGAGGAAACAAACACAGGGAGGGCATACAGACTCCACAGAAAAGGTAAGGCACCCCAGCCAAGAATCAAACCAGAGAACCTGTAGCTGTCAGGCAACAATGCTACCACTGCACCAATGCACTACCAGCTTTGCAAGCACACAAATACAGAAACCACAGATTTTATGAGGAATAGAACAAGCATGAGGGAAAAATCTGCAATGTTTTTACAAATGGTGGTGGGTAAGGAATTCAGGCTCCTGCCACCTGGGCTCAAGTTACAGGGTTCAAGCCTTATTCTCTACCCACCACCATGTAGCAACTGGGGCATTTCACACACACACACACACACACACACACACACACACACACACACACACACACACACACACAAACACTCTTCCATAAAACATGAATCCACAACCTGTCCTCCACAAAACGCGAATCCTCTGCAGCTATGTCCACAAAATGGCTGCCGATCCATGAATCCCCTGGCCCACGCATTGGTCTCCCTCCACAAAACGGCTGCCCGCACATGGGTCTCCCATGAGAGTAGTAGGCTGGAGCCTCCATCCTGCGGGTGATGCAGTCCGGTGACCTTTCGGTCTGTGCGGTCATCACCGCACAGACCTCTGGGCTGGAAGGGTGGAGTTTCCTGCCTTTCCTGTCTGGACTGCCTAACAGAGCAGTCTGGAGCTTGGGAATGAGCACGCATGTGTGCATGGAGTTCTCAGGAACCATGCACGCATGCGTGGAGTCTGTGAATTTTTTTTTTTAATTTTATTTTTCAATGTTATTGTACAGGTAGGGGGCTGCAGTCCTGCAGTCCTATAGCATGAGTTGCATGAGCCGCCCCTGTTTAAACCACATGTACACATATTGATAGTCTCCCAACACTCCGTTTAGCTCATTAAATTAATTCTTGATTAAAAAAAAAAGACACAATAGTTATGTAATGTATCTTCTTTTGGCTTTTTCCCAGTTAGGGGCCACCACAGTGGATCACCTGTCCGCTCATGATTGGCAGTGGAGCTTTTATGGTGTCAAGTTGCCAGCTCAGCACCCAATCTTCCACAGAAGGCACACACACACACACACACACACACACACACACACACACACACACACACACACACACACACACACACACACACGCCTAGGGCCAATTTAGAGTGTCCAATCCACCTACCAGCATGTCTTTGGGATGTGGTAGGAAACTGGAGCAAACCCATGCGACCACAGGGAGGACAAGAAGACTACACACAGAAGGCACTCCAGCTGAGAGTCGAACCGGAGAACCTCTTGCTGTGAGGCGACAACACTAACCGCTGCACCACCATGGCCACCCAGTTATATAATGTATGATTTTAGCAAATCTAGACATAAAATATATAATCGTCATATAAGATGAAGAAGTCTGCTGAATTTAGATATTAAAGACCAGATTTAATAACATGGGCTTGTGTATAATAACACTACTGTCTTAACTTGTCATAAATTACATACACTACACTGAATATCAAGGGGAAGCATGATGATTTTGTTATATAAGTAAATATGCATAACAAGTCATGTAATTGCTTTAACTTGAATTGCAGTTTTTGTAACCCATCTTGAACATATATAACACTTAAATGGTTAACAAGGTAACTAATGTTTTATACATGACATCAAACTAACAAAGTTGTTCAAAAGAAACAACAGAATGCCTGAACTTGAAATGTCACAGAATGTAACAATCATATTCTGAACAAATAGTATTAAATTGACAATAGACAGTTTAATACCATGGGCTTGAGTACGATAACACTACTGATTTAACTTGTCATAAATGACATACACTATTGAACATCAAGGGGAAGCATGATGATTTTCTCATATAAGTAAATGTGCATAACAAGTCATGTAATTGCTTTAACTTGAATTGTGGTTTTGTAACACATCTTGACAGAATGCCTGAACTTGAAATGTCACAGAAAGTAACAATCATATTCTGAACAAATAGTATTAAATTGACAATAGACAGTTTAATACCATGGGCTTGAGTACGATAACACTACTGATTTAACTTGTCATAAATGACATACACTATTGAACATCAAGGGGAAGCATGATGATTTTCTCATATAAGTAAATGTGCATAACAAGTCATGTAATTGCTTTAACTTGAATTGTGGTTTTGTAACACATCTTGACCATACATAATACTTAAGCTGTTACCAGGGTAACTAATGCTTTACACATGACTTCAAACTGACATAATTGTTCAAGGGAAACAATAGAAGCATGAACTATGAATGTCACAGAATGTAACAATCACATTTTGAACAAATAGTATTAAATTGACAATAATCACTCAGTTTAATATTTGCTGATTATACAAAATAGAATTTTGCCATTTAAATCTTAAAACTTTTGGTATATGCCATAAAATGGCAATTTATGAATATGGAAAGGGAACTTGTAATCATTAATCTCAATAAGTGAATTTGTTTTTAACCTATAATTTCACTCATTTTATAATAAGAAATGACAGATATGAAAATCCTTATGTGTAGGAAATGGGGGTAAGAGGGATGCACTGATAATTAAATGCACTAACATTCATCAATGTTTAGATAAAACAAACTTGATGCTTTAAGTAAGTTAGCAACAAACAACATGATTACTTAAATGCTGGTAAACAATGAAATATAAATTCTGATATAGCCAGTAAAATGTATTATAAACATTAGGTATAAATATTACCATCAGTTTATATTAAGTAATAAGTTTTGAAAGACTTCATCAATAAGGGTGAATATGTTAAATAACTGCATGCTATAATCTTTTACTGAGGTTTTATATATGATACATCCTACTTTACTATGATGGAATTGCTTGTCTATCTTTCATGTAAATATTAATTGCTTATACAATAAGTAGACATTTATATTGTATTATAATTCTGTCTAATCTACAATACTTTACTATGATGGAATTGCTTGTCATCTATCTTTCATGTAAATATTAATTGCTTATACAATAAGTAGACATTTATATTGTATTAGAATTCTGTCTAATCTACAACAGTACTATATTTGCTCAAAATAATATAACTATTGCTTATCCCTATTACAAATATTCTCCATATGATAATTCAATTTATGGAGCTCAGATGTTCTGGATTGTCAAGGTATGAGTGATAATCTGATGGACTTAGGTTTATCCATCAGATTAGGAATGATTTTCATTCCATGGCTAGTGGTTTACTTACATTCATTAATTTATATTTGTTGTTTCACAAAAACATTTTAGCATGCCTGACCAAAACATTACTTTATTGGTAAACACTCAAAGTATAAAACTGATAATTTCCTTTAAAAGCTCAAACATATACTTTATAGTTATCAGAGGAAAATGTTTAATAGTCAAAATAAAACAAAAAATGCAGTCTAAATAACCTAAGATTGATTTATTGTACTATCTTTAAATACCAATGGCTTAAGCAATCTTAGGAAGAGATCACATCTACTGAAATATTTAAAGCTGAACAAAGCGCACAATGTCTTCCTTCAAGAAACTCATTTCAAAACAAATGACAATTACAAATGGAATCCTAAGGAATATATGATATTGGCGCAATCCACTTATAAGACAAAGACAAAAGGGGTAACAATTTTATGGAAAACAAATGTGATTAACCCAGAAATCATTTATAAGTAAGAAGATAAAGAAGGCCTTATGGCATTATTAATAGTTAAATATAATAACAGAATATGGAACCTAGTCAATCTATACTGGTTTCCAGGCATTGGATCAGGAACTGTTAAAAACATTTGGATTTCATTTCTAATAATTATAAAGGCAACTTAATATTAGGAAGAGATTTTTAACTGTATATTTGATATTTCTGAAACTAGAAATAAAAGACTGCTAAGTACATCTACTGTATGAAAAGCTTTAAACAAGTGGGTAGAGTCATTTCATCTTGTAGATACTTTCATATTTAAAGAAGATAAATCTTTGTTGTTTTCCCATCAAGATCACAGATTTTGTACACAAACTAGAATAGATAAAATATTTGCTGCCCATGAATTACACTCTAAAATCATTAATTTCTCAATCACTCTCTGCCCCTTTTCAGACCACAATTCATTGATACTAAAACTTCAAAATGGGTACAAACCATTAATCTTTAACTCCAGAATTCCAGCATATATAACTAAAATTAAAGAGTTCAAACCCTGGCTATTATCTGAATTACAGCCTGTCTTAGATATTAATTACTCCACAGAGCTAAATAAAATAATAATATGGGACTCATTAAAAGCTTACATATATGGTAAAACCATAACCTGGTATAAAAAAAATCAGAGAATGGGATTCTGAATTATTAGATGCACAATCCAAACTTTTGTCAGTAAAAGCTGAAAAAAATCAAAATCATTTGGAGATGAAAAAGAAAGTAGAAGTGTTAAACAATAAATACAATTAAATTTTAACACATGAAACTAGTTTAGCTTTAGAAAAACTAAACATTAATACTTTGGGCACTTCTCCTAAATATCTACATAATTTATCCACAAGAATTAAAATACAACCAAAAGCTAATAACATTAAAAGTATCTTCCATGAAAAGAAAGGAAAATGTCTCGGATATAGGTGACATTCTTGATGCATATAGAAATCACTATATGGAACATTTCCAAAAAGAAAATATACATATCAATCAATTAAATCTAGATGAAAAATGTTCTAATATAAAAGAAATACCAGAAAAATTAAAACTAGATCTGCAAGCACCCATATCCTGCAAAGAAATTACAGATACAATAAAAGAGGGTAAAATAATAAAGCTCCAGGTATAGATGGCATAATTATGGAAATATATAAACTTTTTCCTTCAAAGGTACTATCCCTCTTTCATAAAACTCTATTAGAAATTAATTCACAAGCTTTAATACCACCTTCTTGGAGATATTCCTTAATCACACCAATCCTAAAGGAAAACAAATCCCCAAACCTCTGTACCTCATATAGACCTATATCATTATTAAATAATGACTATAAAATATTTATGACAACATTAACTAACAGAATGAAAATACCAATATCCAAAAGAATAAATAATGATCAGACTAGATTTATATATCAGAGACATATATGTGACAATATTAAAAGGATAATTTCTCTTATAGATTATATTAATAAAGAAAATAAAGAAACACTCATAATTGGCTTAGGTATAGAGAAAGCCTTTGATTCCCTAAATTGGGACTATTTATTCAAAATTCTGGTGTTATTTGAATTTCCTCCTTTGTTTGTTCATCTAGTAAAGAATATATATACAAATAATTTAGTGTATGTTAAGCTAGGTACTTTCATCTCTGAATCTATACATAAAACAAAGGGTACTAAACAAGGATTTCCCATGTCACCGATTCTATTTGCTTTGGCTATTGAAATATTAGCAGATTCAATATGTAACAGTACAAAAATCAAAGGAGTAGATGTTTATGAACAATACAATTCTAAAGTAATGTTCTTTGCTGATTACATATTATTAACATTATCCAATACAAAAGAGACATTAGAAAAATTAGATATTTTAATTGACACATTTTACAGGACTTCAGGACTCCATTTCAATAAATCAAAAGTTTTATTTTACTGAAGACCACAGCATTGTTGGAAATTAAAATTAAAGAATTAAGGGTTCATTTTAAGCCATTTATTAACAATCCATGGAAAAAAGTTTTATCATTAATTGACACTTTACAATAACTGAACAGATACACTCTAACTGGATTGTTACAACTATAAAGTAATTGTATATATTGAGCTCTGGTATAGTGTCAGGCTGATGTAGATAGTGTACATAGTTATTTAACATGTTATATACAAATACTATGGAATTTATTCAATTATATTTGAAAAAAAAAATTATTTGAGAAACAGAATGTAGTACTCTACTGCTAACCAAATTATAAATTCATCACCTAGTAGGCATACATCAACTTAATCTATTTATCAAAAATTCTGTATACACAAAAATTTCAGCAACTGATATCACATACATGAACACATACTTGGGAAGGGGCACAGGCTCAGCATACATACAGCTCATCCTACAAACACAATACATGATAAGGTCTTTTCATTATTGTTATGAAAATATCAAGAAAGGGCGTACATTAAGATTATAAAAATATATAGTCAAATCATATCAAATGACAACATTGTTAAAAACCTAAAGACAATGGCAGTCAACTGTTTACAATTTGACCAGCGAAGAGCTACCAAAGTCAGCAAAGCATGTCCTGTGCTCAGTCTATTTCTGAAGGGCATGTTATGTCACACCAAAGAGATAACTACCCCACTCAAAACTATAACCCAGAAATATACAAGGATTATATTGACAAAAATTATAGGGGTGGGCAGTTTAAAATACTCTGAAAGGTTTTAGGAACAATTATGTTCTGTTTCTTAGAAGTTACTAAAAGGTTCACTCTTACTGTGAATAAGGCAAAATATGATCCAGTTCTACTTGAAAGCAAATGTCTAGAACTTAGTTCTAGTGGTGCAAGCAGCAGATCATGGCATACAACATTAAACATAAATATTAATAAGAGAAATAAAGCAATAAATATATAATATATATTTTGTGAAATTCATGAATTATACAATAAGCTTCTACAAAATGTGAAAAAGTAATTTAACAAAACTATTTATATATTTATGTAGATGGGGCTCCATCAAAAGATTGAAAGTTCAAAAGACTGAAAAACAAAATATCTAAAACTCTTAAGTATTGAAAACATTTTTAATACAGAGGACAAGCCCCCCTGCATCCCCTGCACCACTTGCTAATTATATATTCCAACTCCCAGATTGCAGAACAGTGGAGAAGGAACAAATTCTCATTTTCAGTATTGAGTTTTTATAGTTTGGATTTCAGTCTTTTAAACTTTAGACCTTATGGCATAGACCCATATATGGATTTATATTAAAAGTTTGACACACAAAATATTAAATCTCATAAAACTGAAATAAAAAACAAAAAAAAGCAAACAAAAAAATAAAATAAAACAAAACTTTACATACATGGGGCAACTCCCCATCTCCCATGAAGGGGGCTGTGCCCCAATATGCTCTGCATCTTTTACATGCTAACTCCAAGACCACATTACACTTTGGAAAGGGCAAATTTCCTATCACCAGAAATGCCAACAACTAGCAAAAAATCCAGTTTGATGTTCCAACATTCAACCAATGAATGCTCAGTATTACATCTTTCCATCTAACAAATGACTCTCACACACACATGTACACATATATATATATATGTATATATATGTATATATATATATATATATATATATATATATATATACAAATATACTTACAAATATATATATATATATATATATATATGTGTGTGTGTGTGTGTGTGTATAATGGATAGATGGAGAGCTCTTTCTCTAGGAATATATATATATATATATATATATATATATATATATATATATATATATATATATATATATATATATATATATATATATACACACACACATATACAGAGAGAGAGCGATAGATGTGTGTGTGTGTGTGTGTGTGTGTGTGTGTGTGTGTGTGTGTGTGTGTGTGTGTGTGTGTGTGTGTGTGTGTGTGTGTGTGAGTGTGAGTGTGAGTGTGAGTGTGTGTGTGCGCATTTGACTGTGTTTGACATCTGGTTTGCCATCACACTTTAGTAAACCAAACTGATGGGCAACACTTGTGTGATATCATTATATTACTGGGGTTGGGAGATATGCCTTTTCGCCAGTATCTTGCATGCCTTTTCCCCAGCATTGTGAAATCTCAGAGATACAATATTTAAATAGCAGATGGTGTGAGGCAATTAATGAGACATCAAATATTTTCCATATCACTGCTTGAATATCTCAAATCCGCAGTGGTGGTGCTGCGGTAGCGTTGTCACCTCACGGCAAGACGTTGTCCCGTTCGATTCTCAGCTAGAGCATCTTCTGTGGAGACATGCAAGAATGGGCATACCTCCATTGAAGGTTGTGCATTAGGGCCGGCAACTCAGCACATAAAAATCAACTGCCAATCATTAGCGGACCGGAGTTCCGCTGTGGCGACCCCTGACCGGGAAAAGCCGAAAGACACAACTGCTTGAATATCTCATTTCAATGAATGCACACACTTCCTGGTATGGATGGATGCTCTGTCATCTTCGTACTGAAGCTGGAAGACTGGATATATCTCTGAAATTGACTGAACACTCTAAGGATAAGCTTAGATAAGATTACCACTATGCAATCTACCCATTTGAAGATTTCACATAAACCATTTTTTTCTCCAGGGAAATCTCTTCCATGTCAAGCTGTGCAATTCAAGGTTGTTAATAGAATATGTAATCAAAGCACTCAAGTGACTTGGAAGTCATTTTTTGCCTTGGATTGTAAGGCACTTTTTCCACTTTTTTGCAGATGGAGTTAGCTGCCAACATCAGGTGAGTCAAATATGTGTACTCTTGAGATGAGACAAATTTTAGGTTGCTGAGTATTTTGAGCTCATGGTTACAAGCTAGGCTAACATGCTAATGTCATCTTACCTGGAGATCCTGGAACCAATAATTTTCTAGAGTCTGAGATCTCTGTAGAATTTTGGGTATTCTACATCTGTTTAAAATGAGATTTAGTAATTTCTACTCTCAAAAAGCCAACTTTAAATGTTTGTGTGATGCAGAATTGCCTTATTAGCTCTTATATACCATTAATTGTTAAATTAGCTGAGAAAACTGTTATGTGTAAATCAATTCCCTTTTAAAATTCACTTGATCTGTCTAACAAAACAATTATTTTGCAGACACGTCACAGCACAGACAGTCCATGTTTGTGTATTTAATAGCCTCCTGTGGTATCACATCATCAATGATGTGATTATAACCAGGTCCTAGTTGATCATAGCTTTTGAAATTCAGACCACGGCATATTTTGGGAACATTTCAATACTCTGGAGCTTAATCTACTGTTTTTTATCAAGGTGTGAGATTAACATGAAATGATGAATCTGTCACTAGTTCTACCAATTCTACTATAGTAACTGATATCAGTAAAGGCTGAAATTTACCTTATCTAATCTACAAGATGGATTTGTACTACTGGACCACAGAAGAAAGGTCATCATTTATGAATAATCTAATTTACATTTTTGAATAAAATAAATGCCTGATCATTTTGGAACAATAATCTAAAGGAAGAAGTGATTTGAGAATATAAAACTGCTACACTAGTATTTGTTGCATCTGACATTGTAAATGACATTGCCTTATGGCAAGGTATAGGAGACTCTGAGCATAAGTCTAATGTCTACTAGGAATGTGTGTATGGATTTTTTTAAAACAAAAATAAAGCAGATTTACAATGATATATAACGGTGCTTTAAAAATGCCCTTTAGTTAGGATGCAGTTGAAAAAGACTGGTTATCGGGAAACTTTTAAACACACGGTCATAATACTAAGACTTACCTTCAGTATAACACTGATGTTTTTGCTCTGTAGATCAGCATTGAATAAGGAAATTTTCAGGGGAACTGTTTTGGAATGGAAGTAACTGCAATCCTTTAAAAAAAGGTGAAATATATGAATGCCTCATTTCTAAAAGGTAAACAAAGTCTTCACAGTATCTTTTCTCTGAATTTCTTTTTCCTAAAAACAATATGCAGTACAAATTATATTCCCATAATTTCTTATATTCTACAGCTAACCATATCCAGCAATATACATGGGTTAGAGGCTGTCGTACATTAGGTTATATTTTCTTACTGAAGGAGTTAATAAGCCTATCTAGTCTACATTTTAAGTGACTTAGAATTGTATCTCCCCTCTGTCTCTATCTTCCTTATTATTTCAACATTTGTTTCATGTTTTCTTAAATGGCTTTGTGGATTTGCTTTGAACCACATATTCTGGTAATCTAGTTCATATGCCTTTAAGACTGTCTCTGTGAGGAAGTAGTCAGTCTCCACAAGCTGCTCCCTATACCCCCTTCTTCAGTGTTTACTCTTCTGACCCATTCAGATCTCATTGGTATGATCTTGTGCACAATTATCACACTTCTCCATGTTACTTCTTGTCTCAAGCAAGAAGACCTCTTTTTCTTTTCTTGTCACTTTCCATTCGGTTCCTACTAGGAACCTGGCATCCTTTTCCTTGTATGAAACCCAGAATGCATTCAGTATTCAAGTAGTGATCTATCCAGAGCCTTGCAAAGTGGAATCATTACGGCTTTGCTGATGGACACCATTTTTCTAGAGTCAGTCAGTGTCCTTTTATCAAGGGCAACAATCATCATAACTCATTCTTTTAACACAGAATGATAGAAGCCTTCACCAAAAAACCCTCAACACTAAAAATACATAGATGGCTTTTTAGTGTGGGAGGCCCCATTGCACCTCTATATTGATGCATCTCTAAATATAAAACTCGCAGATAGCATGACAGTAGAGGTGATGAAAAACTTTCTTGCCTTTGGTATTCTACAGTCCCACTAATATAATTACATAGAATCACTGAAGCAATTAAACAGTGCAAAAGTAAGTGCCAGCATATCCTGACATCTCTGACTATGATAATTCTAAGATTACAAAGCAAGGGGGGGGATAAGAAGGAATGTCCATATCACCATTGTTCCTTGCACTCACCATATTAAATATGTATACACATTCCAAAAAAGTATTAAAACATATAGTATAGCATAGCCTACTTCTTCAATAAAACCAGTAAAAGAACAGCAAAGGGAAACCACAAAATATCCCATGCATTCTGTTCCCTGCCACCTCTGCCCTGTCACTGTGATCCTAGTGACCCAACATAGTTGCCATCAACACCTTCAATATCTGTTTCCTGCTACGTTGGCATTAATCCCACAACTCCCACTAATTATTTCACTCCAGGGTTGTTGTGGCTTAAATGTTTGTACTTGATTCAGACTGACACATTTCTGCCCAGTTGTTTATACTTTCCAAATCCTTTGCTTGACTGTTCATTCCATTCTTGGCTCCTACATTTATCTTTATGTCATCATCAAAGATGTTTATCCTCTTTTGTCTTTCTTGAGATACGTTAGAGACAAATAAACTGAAGAGTACTAGACCCAGAATGGATACCCACCATACTCTATTAATCCCTTTCTAAATTGATAACATTTTGTTTGGCATCATAGTCCAATGTATTCTGCAGTCCTTAGTCTGGATCCTACACCCATCAAGAGTTCCTATCAGCCTCTTTTGTGAGACCTAATTAAAAGGTTTGTTGAAGTCCAGTTACAATACATTTACAGGTTTTCCCTTCTTAAATTCACTTTTATCCAAGATATAAAACTGGATCAGAGCTGACTAACAGATCCTTCTTACTGTAAAGCAGCAACGTAGCTATGGGGGTTTCACACCAGGCGGCACTTTTTTAGGGGTGGCAGACATGCAAAGTAGTAATTTCTTTAAAAAAAAAAAAAAAAAAAAAAACACTTCTTAACACCATGGTGGCATCGTCTTCTCCTTTAAGGAGGATCATGTGTGCATCATAAGCACGCACACCACCGTGGATGTAAACTTGTCAAATCATTCCACACTTGTGCACAAAATTTAAATTACTGTGAGAGTGCAGAGTGCTGAAGAGTGTTTTTGCTTTTACTTGGAAGGTAGCAGGAGGGATTTGTCCTCTGATAATCATATATATGTAGGAATTTACAATACAGCATTTGTACCGCGGCAGGGCTACCCACCCAGCAGTATAAACCTTGGATGGAAATTATTTTTCACTGTTGAAGTGACACCTTAACCAGCTGATCCCATGTGCAAAAATGGGAAAAAGTGGTTGAGGATGGATGGATAACTGTTCCAGTAAGACAGAAGGTACATGTGTGGACCATCAATTGTTACAATAAGTTTACTCAAACAACTGAAATATGCTGGTGATAGGATCATTTATGCAAGAAAGTATCATTGGGTAAGGTACCTTCCTGAGAGCAAATCTTTTAGGAGAGGTACCGGTACCAATAAATCAATTGTCTGTGTTCCTTGCACTGCTGTCTCTTTTCCTGCACAGTACCTGTGTAGGTCTTATACTATGTAGGTAGGACATATGTAAGTGGAGGAAGGCTCTCGTCTAAGTTCTATAATGGTCTGTGCACTCTAATTCTTCATGCCAGAAGTCCCCACTGGAGTGTACATGTTTGTCTCAGGGAAATGTTGTGCTTTAGTCGGAATCATAGACATGTAAAATAATACAAGTATAAACTAATGAAAGAAGAACAAATGTATTTCACACACACACAAAATCCATAGAAACCAAAAATATGCATGAAATTCAAACAAATACAATGAGAGAAGGTAGCCTTACTGCTAAGTTACCTCTCTCTGAGTACCTACTCTTATGATAAGCAGCATACCTCTCAAGCATACCTCATTATAAATTACACTCCTCATTTTGAGTCTTAAAATGTCCATGTTCCTTATTGTTCCACATTGAAAGGGTCTATCACACATTCAGTGATAAGAATATTTTTCAGTGATATCCATTGGAAATAATACTGAATCATACTAATTCATCAAAAGAATGGTTAATAAGTATAAAGTAGCACGTTTTAATCATCCTGTGAGCTTCAAGTCGAAGCTGTTAGTATGTGTTCTACATTTTGCCCATTTGTTCCACATGAGAGGCACCATATTTTGCCCATTTGTTCCACATTATGAAAGGCAATGTTCAACATTCTGTTGATGGAAGGTTGAGAGCTATGATAAGCAGTTACAAAGCTATACTGCCTTCTTTGGGAAGGTTCAGTGCAGCAGGAAAACATACTTTCAGGTTAGCCTCTCAAGCAACATCCCAATGGGAGGAAAACAGTCACAGAATTCCTTGAACAGTCATAACAAATATATCCTGACTGTGAAACCAACTGTTTGCATTATGAGATGCTGAGGGCATAGGCCATCAAATGTATTTTTATTTAGTTATTGCCATTTGATTACCAGGAAAATCTGTCTGGGTAGGAGCCCATTTTCAGTGGAGGCCCCTGGGAGAAAAGCTCCACAGTATCAGTGGCGTAGCTGGGGGGAGGAGGGGTAAGAGGGGTCATCCACCCCGGGCTTTTACATGTTTACATTTACTTAATTTTAATGCTGTTCTTCTTTAAGAATGACTGTTACATGTTATGTTTACATTTACTTGTTTTTTAAGGCCATTCTTCTTTAAGAACAGACATGTAGTTAGTCTGGTCACATCATGTCTGTGCTTGTGCATTATAGCACAGACGCCCTTGCAATTTTAAATACAGTTGGAACCTGCTTTTAATAAGGGAATTTATTTGTGTATGTAGCTGTCGCTGCTTTAAGTAAGGGAATTTTTGTGTGCGTAGCTGCCATAGTTCATAGAGCCTACTTCAAGTAAGGGAGATTAGTGACTGCTGTAATTCACAGAACCTGCTTTTGCAGCAAGTAAGAGAATTTATTTGTGTGAATGCCATAGTAATTCACTGAGTCTGCTTCAAGCAACTTTAATTTTGTCTCTGTGGCTGCCATAATTCAGGTTCTGCTTCAGGTAAGTCTGTGTGTGTGTGTGTAATCAGGATTCCTTACTAATGGGATTCCCTACCATGAAGCCCTCTGTCCGGCCAGTTTACAAAAGTCTACCATTGCTTTAAGGTATGCTGAACGTCACCTGCACATTCCTTGCATAAGGTAGGGCATAAAGGTGATGTTTAGGCATACCATCCTTAGAACTTCTTTTCCACCAGTCCAGATGCTGCTTTAACTGCTGGTCTGTTGCATACATCCAGTTTTTTTTAACCATTTTTCTGTTTATTGGCTTTTCTGTGCTTACTCCTGCTTGCTGGCTCCTCAAAGTTGCAGATTAGTACCCAGTTGGGTTTTCGGTTACTTTTTCTGTTTGTCTAGTGCTGTTTGAGGTTAATGTCACCCAGGAAGGGTAAATGCCAGTGTGGGAGACTGACTCTCCATAATGACCGCCAGGATAAGTGTTTTTTTTGCCTTGGTGCTGCTCACGACTCTGCATCTTGTTCAATTTGTCAGGCGTTTGTCCCCAAAACTCTTTGTATTAGGCTTTCTTCCCTTTCCTTGTACCTTAAGAACCAGTGACTTAAGCTTCTTGCTGCGGGTACTATGGATGGAACTTCCTGCACCGAGGGTCAGCCATCTGAGAAGAAGAAGGTGCATAAGGTTAGACCAGAATCCAGCCTCTGCCAGGAGTTTCCCCTGAGGTTATTATGCACCCAGAGGCTCACCCAGTTGTTTTGTCAGATTCTTCTACCATGTCTGGGTTGGAGGCCGGTAGGGATCTGACAGGCAGCATGTCCGACGAGGCTTTGCAGATATCTATTTTGGGGGTTCAGAGGGAACCATGACTGACTGTTTCCGAGGGGTCTAGTGGGGTTCCACAGTTTCTCTTTAGGGAAGAAGTTCCTACAGCAGTCGTGGAATGCCGTCCTGAGTCTGAGCCTTCTCAGGTTTCCAGAATGGCTGTCCCTTTAAAAAAAAAACAGAAAACTAACTATGTTTCTTCTGCTTCTAGGAATCCACAAAGTGAGTGTCAGGCCTTTACTCAGGGGTTATTTAATGCTCTTACTTCTGCCAGATGGGTGTCTGAGTTGCAAGTCCTTATGGCTTGTCCACTTTTTTGATATTTCATTAGGACAGGGTGTCCTTGCGTACTAATCCTTCTTTCATGCCCAAGGTGGTTAATGATTTGTCACTTAATCAGTCTATTACTTTGCTTACTTTTTCCCCTCTCTGCAATCTGACAGTGAGAGGGTGCTGCATACCTTAGATGTGAATAAACAGCTCAGATTTTATTTGGACATAACTAAAGCTATCAAAAAGTCTGACAAGTTATTTGTTTCCTTTCATTCTAGGTCTTTAGGTTTGGCTGTTTCCAAGTGAAATATTTCCACTTGGATTTCCTTTTGTCACACTTTTCACGGTGACAACCTTCATTCTTCTATAAAGGCTCATTCCACTAGAGCTGTAGCTTCTTAAAGTGTTTTTTGCTAAGGTTTAGATGCTAATTCTATTCTTGAAGCTGCTACCTGGACTTCTGTGCATACCTTTACCAAACATTAGCAGTTAGAAGGTATCTCCAGAGCTAGAGCTGGTTTTGCTGCTGACATTCTTCATGGTTTCTTGCAGCGTTCTGCTGCTTCCTCCTCCCAGGTTTCTTCTTGAGTTTTGCACTCTCCCATTAGTAAGGAATACTGCAGCAGTGAATATAAGGACATAGTACAGTTGTTTAAAATCTTACCATGATGGTAGATGTCCTTGCCTTCACCGCTGCAGTATTCAATTCCTCCCTCCATCCCCCTGGTCTTTTTCCCTTCCTGGCTGTACAGATTCTCCTTGGACTGCTGTTCCTGCTGGGGCAATCTGTTCTGAGGATGGTATACCTGAATGTTACCTTTCTGCCCTGCCTTACACAAGGAGTGCACAGGTGATGTTCAGCATACCTTAAAGCAATGGTAGACTTTTGTAAACTACTAACAAACTTGCAAAAAAATAACTGCAAAAAATGCTGAAAAGTGACCACAGGTAGCAAGACAAATCCAAGGAACAAAATATAATCCACAGAGACAAGTTTTAATTCATAAAAACAAGTAGTGTAAGCACTTTCATCTTGCTTCTGTGAGCAAGACTTCATCAGACAAACAGAACTAATGCAAAAATGCAGCTATTTAAAGTGTCACATGCTGAATATCAATTAGCTTCTAAAAGCAAAAGTTACAGATATTTAAAAACATTTCAATATAAATACAAATGCTAAAAGAATAAGCATGAATAAATAAGCAAGCATGAATAAAACTGACCAAGAATGAACATGCACGTTGAGGATAACCTGATTTTAAAAATATTATAAAAAACTTTGTTTAAAAACTGTGCTAAATAATTACTTGAAGTGCAAGATAAGCAATTAATTTAAAAGAAGCAATTCATTTAAAAGAAATACCCACTAGTAAAATCAACTATTACCCAGCCTGTCAGTTAACTAATATAATACAAAAAATACAAAGATTATAAAAAAGTAATTCTAGTAAGGTCCAGTGATGTAAACAAACAACAAATGTACAGAAGAAATGATCAATTACCTCTGCAAACTCTTCAGTTTTAAAACACAAGACAAGGAACATAAATCATTTAGTCCTGGAGCACTGTAGGCATTCAATTTTATTTGCCATAATAATTCACACAGTTCTAGCTTAAATGTAAGCCCCCCCCCCCCACCCCCGGAATTAAATTCTGTGCATTTTCAGAATATTAAAATAGTCAGACCAGATAAAGGAGGTGGCCTTGTGTTTTTTGACAAATTTGATTATAGAGATCGTATGTTGAGATTGTTGAATGCTGACAATTATACATCAGCCTCATTGAATGAAATGAACACATCACAACAGAAAGCAAAGGTTTGTTTGAATGGCTTGTTCATAGAGTCTAGGATTTAATTGGGCCTGTATAATTATTTGTCATGCTTGGCCCCACTGATGCCTTTAATTTTTGGAATTCCGAAGGTTCACAAGAGCTTAGAGGATCCACCCCTCCAGCCTATTGTGAACGGCAGACATTCCATTACTTAACCCATTGCTAAGTACATCGACAGAGTTTTAAAGAAATTGGTTGAACATGTGGATCATATCTGCAAAGACTCTTGGTCCTTTCTAAGTAACGTCAATGGCCTCAAGTACAGAGATCACATTGTTTTCCTGACCATTGACGTTAAGGACCTGTATACCGTCATACCTGTGGATACAAGAATTGAATGGGTTTTCAATTTCATGATGTATAAGGGTAGTTTAGTAAGAGAAATTGAGCTAATACAAGAATTTCCAGATTTAATTTTGACAAACAATTATTTCATGTTTGAAGGGAGATATTATTTACAAAAGATGGGTGTTGCAGTGGGCTCTCCATGTGGGGCTAGCTTCGCTAACCTCATGATGGCCCATTGGGAACAACACTTTGTCTTTAACAACAGTGAGTTTAGTGCCAGTATCTACTACTACACTAGATATTTGGATGATGTGTTCATTATGTTTGATGGCACTATCTATCGAAGACATTCCCAAGTTTATTGATTATTTGAATGCCTCTACAAATTTTTTATCCTTTACATATAGTTCAAGTACAGAGAACATAGCGTATCTGGATCTCCTCCTCCCAACAAGCTCAAATATATGTGAGAGATGCAACTATATAGCCAAACTGGAGGCTGAGCTCTCTCAACCCAATACTGGCACAGTCAGTCAGGAGTAGAAGGTAACAACACACACCACAAATCCAGTCTCACATAGACCTATCGCAACAGCAAACCAAACACATAAACACACAAAAACATACTCAGAGGCTCTAAATAAAAATCAGCCCAAGCAGCAGAGACCTCCAAAGCAGACATCCAAGCAACCGATACCCCACAACAATACCCACGTATCACATAGTTCACAAAGTCAGTGTGCCACACAGTCACAGCACTTAAGGCTAAACAACACACCTAATACACTTGTAATAGGTGACTCTATTGTCAGACACACTGACATCCCACTCACCAAGCTGAACAAGGAGAAGGTCACTGTAAACTGCCTGTCGGGTGCCAGGATCTGCCACATAACACAAGCACTCAGGTCACTCCAAAGCAAGTACAAATATAACTCCGTCATTGTCCTTGCTGGTGTGAATGACCTGAGATGTACCTCCCTGGACTACATGAAAAGAGACATAGAAAAGCTCTCTGATCATGTAGACCAGGCCGGTATGACCCTGACCTTGAGTAGCATCTTACCCTCACCAAGTGTGATGCCACAGTATAAAGACAAAACTATCAATTTTAACAATTGGCTAAAGTATTGGTGTCATTCAAAGGGGATCCAGTGTCTGTCAGCCTGGGATGACATGCTCGACAAACCACGTTGCTTCGCTAGGGACGGCTTGCACCTGTCACCCCTGGGCTTTCGAATACTGGCTAAGGCTCTTGCCACTCCCAAAAGACAAACCCACCTCCATAGACAACACAAGGAAAAAGAAACTAAGGGTAATGCTGCTCAATGCCAGAAGTCTAAACCTCAAGATGCATGCACTCGAGGCTCTCCTCAGTATGGAGAATATTGATATCTGTGCAGTAACAGAAACCTGGTTCAAGGCTCCCGAGAGCATCCCAGCACTACCAGGTTATACCTCATACCATGCTTTTCGGCCCCAAAACTCGGACTGAACCACAAAAGGAGGGGGAGCATCCATATTCATCAAAGATACCCACACCTCCAGGTTAGTGGCACTGTACGAAGCATCGGAGACAATCCATGTGCAACTAACAGTGGGAAAAACTGCCTTTCAGTTTGTAGCCTGCTACAGACCACCCTCCCAAACTCAGGAGCCCCACTCAGCTTTCCTGAGAACACTGGAGAATATGAAGGTCTCTCCAAACACCATTATATTGGCTGACTTCAACTACCCAGACATAGACTGGGATCACTACTGAAGCCCCAACACCCTCACCCAACGGTTCCTAGAATTTATAAACTCAGATGCTATGGAACAACTGGTCATCACTCCCACAAGAGGGGAAAACATATTGGACCTGATCATCACCAACATGGGGACTCTATGTTCCATACCAGGGGTATACCCCTCATTGGTAAGATCTGACCATAAATTAATCTCACTGGACATCGATATCCCATCCCGACCCCCAGCCAAGGAAACCACGGTGACGAACTTCTCAGAAGCAAACTTTACACTTCTCAAAACCAAGGTGGAATCCTTCAAAGCCCCTGGGCCAGTGGAAAATATAGCCCAAACTGCAGAATCCTTTACAAACACATTCTATGGACACCTACAGGAATGCATGGATTGTGTTATCCCAAATAAAACCAAGACTCACTCCTCCAAAGGCAGGAGACCTGTCTGGTGGACCCCAGCCATAAATAAGCTATACAACAGAAGGAGGAAGCTACTACATGACAGAGCAAAATCCCAAAAAGGGAAGGCATCTCTGATCAGTACTATCAAGAAACTACGATCCTTCATAAAATCATCTAAGGCCAGCTTCAAAAGAAAAATTGCACAAGACACTAAAGATAATCACAAGGCCTTCTTTAGTTATGTCAGGAACCTGGGTGCAACTCCCAGATATGCTCTGAGTTAGTGCAAAATGACAAAAAATACACTGAACCCACAGACATTGCCAACATCCTGGCAGACAGGTTCAGTGCAAACTTCTCCCCGCTTCATCACAGATGCACAGGTGAGAGCTGCCCTCTCCAGAGCAAAAAACACAGCATTAATGGGACTGGATCTTACATGAGCTCCAAGAAGAACTGAACCCTCACATAAAGTCACTGTTCAGTTTCAGCCTTACTACAGGATATGTACCCAATGAATGGCATACAGCAACAGTGGTCCCACTCCACAAAGGTGGTGCCACAATGGACCCCGGAAACTATCGCCCTATAAGCCTGACTAGCCTGGTTTGCAAAGCTATGGAGCGTATCATCATGGAACTCATAAACAAAGACATTGGGAACCTCCAAACACTGGATCCTACCCAATTCAGCTTTGTTAAGGGCAGATCTTGCCTCTTGAACCTGGTCGACTTCTTTGAAACAGTCACCAAGGCAATAGATGAAGGGAAGGTAGTCCACACAGCCTACCTGGACCTCACAAAAGCCTTCAACACAATACCCCACTCAGGCATCATAAATAAGCTCACCAGCTTAAATATCAACCCCTATGTCACAAGATGGGTTGCAAACTGGTTCAGGGATAGAACCCACATGGTCAGAATTGCAGGTGCCATGTCAGACTCTAAACCAGTTACAAGTGGCATTCCACAAGGCTCAGTCCTGGGACCTCTCTTGTTCGGTATATATTTCTCTGAGGTACAGGCTAACATGGGAGGACTATGGCTGATCAAGTTCGCAGATGACTGCAAACTGGGTGCCATAATCGACTTGCCAACTGGCACAAGCATCCTCCAAAAGGGTCTCACAGAAATGAATAACTGGTGCCAGAGCCATGGCCTAAAGCTAAATGCCAAAAAGTGCATAGTTCATTCCCTTTGGGAAAAACAAAGTGCCCACAAATTACCATATAGGTGGTAATCCATTAAGTACGGAAGAAGTAATTAGGGATTTTGGGACCCAAGTAGATAGCAATCTCTCCTTTGACAATCACATTGCCAAAGTGGTTAGAAAGACCTCCTATATAGCCCACCTTATCACAAAAGGGTTCACATCTAGATCAAGAGAGGTCAATGTGCCCCTCTACTCATCACTCATCAGGCCCATAATTGAATACAATGCCCCATTCGGGATGTACCTTACCCGACACCTGCAGCAACTGGAAAGACCCCAAAAGTACCTCACCAAGAGGATCAAGGGACTAAAACAGATGCCCTACGCAGTTAGTCTAAAGAAACTCCAGCTCTACTCAGTTGCTTACCGCCTACTCAGAGGCGATCTGTGCCTGACGTATAAAGCCATGTCCAACCCAGAATTAATGGACATGCTCCATCTCAGGAAATCCAAATCCCTTAGAGCTACATGCTCCAGGGACTTAAACCTCAGCACGGAAATAAATAGGACATGCTGGAGGGACAGAATCATATCCCAGAGGCTCCCCTCACTCTGGAACAAAATCCCAATCCATGTTAGATGCGCCCCTCAATGTCCCTCTTCAAGAGAAATCTTGAGGAGTGGATGGGAGATCGTAGGTTTACCCCTGGGATCTCTTCTGTGTCCCTACTAGACAGAGGCACAGTAAACTAACCTTAAAAGGGCTATATTCTGTGACCTACTATACAGAGGCACAGTCAACTAATCTAAAAGGGTGGTGAAAGCCAAACACACTCTGGCTAGGCTTATAAATGCCCTAGGGCAGATAGCCTAGTATCAACCTATGAACCTATGAACCTATAAAAATAGAGGGAACTAAGTGTTCAAAGCTAAGATTCACAGAAAATCCACTTACTCCAGTTCCTTTCTTCATTACACCAATAGTCACCCTTATCAACAAAAGAAATCTGTTGTCAATGGCCAGTTTGTGAGGGCGGCCTGAATAGTTTCTGATGATGATGAATTTTTTGTGGAATGTCAAACCTTGAGGGGAATGTTTCTGAAACGGGGGTACCCTAGCCAACTTTTAGAAGAGATGATATTTGAGATCCAACACAAGAGAAACAATGGAGTATTTAGTCCAAAACTTTCAACTAGGCATGTAGCCCTCAACACTGTGACATCTTTAGTTGAGCGGAGCCAGTCATATAAAGCAAACCCACCCAAGGTGACTTTTATCATACCATTCAGTATTGATGCTAAGTTAATACGACAAATGTTGTATAAAAATTGGACACTACTTAGTTCAGATACAGATCTGAATTCTAGTCTTGAATCCAGACCTAGAATTGTCTATAGAAGAGGAAAGAACCTTAATACTTTGTTGGAGAGGGGTAAGATCCCAGTTGCGAGAGCTCCAGGCATGTATAAATGTGAGAGCTACTCCCAGTGTAGATTTATGGAGGTGGATATTGCCTTCTCCATTACAGAGAGAAAATATTACATAAATAAAAGATTTAATTGTGCCACCAAGGGAGTGGTCTATTTAGCAACCTGCAACCTCTGCCCTTGTTTTTGCATCAGTAAAACTGATCGTAGATTCAAGGACAGGATCTACGAACATATTTACAGCATCAGGAAGTTAAAATTGGAGAATGCACTGGCTAAGCATGTGCACGAACACCCCCATCACAGTTTCAAGTTTAGGGTGATCGAGCAAATTGAACAAGATCCCAGGGTGGGACCCCTCACTCTTAATCTAGAACTGTGCGAATTACTATGGCAAATAAAATTGAATGCCTACAATGCTCCAGGACTAAATGATTTATGTTTCTTGTCTTGTGTTTTAAAACTGAAGAGTCTGAAGACGTAATTGATCATTTCTTCTGTACATTTGTTGTTTGTTTACATCACTGGACCTTACTAGAATTACTTTTTATACTCTTTGTATTTTTTGTATTATATTAGTTAACTGATAGGCTGGGTAATAGTTGATTTTATTAGTGGGCATTTCTTTTAAATAAATTGTGTCTTTTACATTTATTGCTTATCTTGCACTTCAAGTAATTATTTAGCACAGTTTTTAAACAAAGTTTTTTATAATATTTTTAAAATCAGGTTATCCTCAATGTGCATGTTCATTCTTGGTCAGTTTTATTCATGCTTGCTTATTTACTCATGATTATTCTTTTAGCATTTGTATTTATATTGAAATGTTTTTAAATATCTGTAACTTTTACTTTTAGAAGCTAATTGATGTTCAGCATGTGACACTTTAAATAGCTGAATTTTGCATTAGTTCTGTTTGTCTGATGAAGTCTTGCTCACTGAAGGAAGACAAAAGTGCTTACACTACTTGTTTTTATGAATTAAAACTTGTCACTGTGGATTATATTTTGTTCCTTGGATTTGTCTTGCTACCTGTGGTCATTTTTCAGACTTTGGTAAACTGGCCGGACAGAGAGCTTCATGGCAGGGAATCCCATTATTATGGAATAGTGCAGTGGTGAAGGCAAGAACATCTACCATTATGGTAAGATTTTACACAACTGTAATTTCTGCTTCAAGTAAATGTGTGTGTGTATGCAAAATGCCCCAAGTAGGTATACCTGATGGTTAGTGTTACTCAGACTCAAACCTTGTACCTTAGGTGCAAGAAACAAGATCCTGAATTATCTATCCATACCACCACTTATGATTCAGGAGTTGAGTCTGTAGCTCTCAACTGTCCAGATTTTCACCGAATGACTTGAATGTTTGGCTCATTCTTTTAGTCTGTTCCTCTTAAAATTTGTGGTTTTCTGGCAAATCAGTGAGAAGTGAATTCACTAAATAATGATAACCATTTAGGTTTTAGTCTTCCTGTCTGTTAGAAAATGCACTGTAACACAAACATTTTATTCTAGCAACTTTCTAAGACTATACAAGCAATGTTAAAAATGTGTCCCTGGTTTTGGGTCTTTGATTCCCCTTCCCCCCAATAAATTTTGGCTTTTTGGCTTTTTGGATTTTTCTAGAGTTCTTGCATTGCAAAGTTGAGAGAGATAGTTGAGTGTGAAGTGAATTACACAAGTAGCTGAGAGCTTCCGTTGAAGAGAAGTTTAATGCTGCTTATGCCAAGGGTGTTTCCATTGTTAGTACCACAACAAGTAGTATACTTGATTTTTGATGCAGAAGACTGTGGGTTCTACTCCCACAGAATCTAGATGGATTGCTGATACTGTACTGTGTTGTACTTTAAAGGGGGTGGATGTTGCTGTCCTGAAAATGTCCTCCTTTACAGGAGATACCTAGTAACTATAAACCTGTTATCAAGTTGCCATCCAATCCCTAACACAATATTACTAGTTTATCATTTTTTTAATGTAACATAGGTAATTTATTCTTCAAGAGCAATGGGCACTTTATTTGTAGCTGAAACAATGAAATATAAAGTTGTTTGCTATCAGCAACCCCTTCTTTAGTTACAGATCTCTTTAATGTGGAATTACTTAGATGACTTTTACTTCTGCAGAGATTGTGCATATTTACTAATATTGATGGACTGTAATGACAGCAGCTTGAGTAGACTCTTATGATGAAAATGTTCTGAATTGGGCAGTTTTGCCATTGATTCATACATTTTGTTTCATTGCTTACTGGAAAAATGTTCAAAACAATACATTTAGAACATGTTCTAACAAGTGTGCTGTATTATACAAGGAATATAATTTAATACAATCAGGAAGGAGAATCAAAAAACACAAGTATGTCTGCATGGTCCTAAATATGCGTGTAAGGGGCCTATGATTTGAAAACAGCCCAAAGAAAAACTTTATTCGCCACTGGCTAGATGCATTTTATTTGAATGTGGGTTTCAATGCCATTTTAATGAATGTGAGTTTCAAGGGCAGAGAAGTTTCAATGCTAAGTCTGTTTTCATTGAAACTGCATGCTTTGTTTAGCAGATGTCTATCAGTGTTTGTGCTATAATGAAATCCAAATAATCATTGTAAAAGTAAAGCAGTATGCACATTACAGTGTTTATGGTAAATGGGGAGAAATAGCCAAGTAATGGGACACTAGAATGGCTGCAATTGGGGCTGTGTATGGGGGGGGGCATTTGACCATGATTTTCTGAGGGGGGAGGGTTGGCAATTTCAGACAGCCCAGATGGCACAAACTCTAGCTATGCCACTGCAGTAAAGCCACTTTGGCTGCTCTCCTAGAGAGTGTTTTCCTCTAGAAATGCCAACAACTTCCTCTTAGGAATCTCTACATGAGTTTTCCTACAATGCTGTTAAGGCAACAGGCCTGCAGTTCCACATACTTTTTCCCTTCTTCCCCCTTATGCAGTGGTACCACATTTACTGTTTTCTAGCCCTCTAACACTTTTGCACTGACCAGTGATCTATTGAAGATATCATTTATGGGGTGTAGTAATATACTGGCCAGATTTTAAGGAGGCTTGTCAGAAGTTTTTGAATCCTAGTTGTATTTAAGCTCTCTAATCTACCCTATAGGAGTCTTTTTATTCCTAAATGTAATCAAGTGTAAGATTTTTTCCTAGTGTATTAAATTATGAGATTTCTTCTGTTTCGCCTGAATTTAACAAACTTAGTAAAATGCAATGGTTGGCTTTAAAGGATTTGAGTCAGAATAAAACATTAATTAAATCCTAAGGTAAAGGAAGTGTAGTTTTCATTAATTATCACTATATTCAAATGTGCATAACTCATCTAAATGATAGCTCCACTTAAAAGACTGTACAAATTCAAACTTATCTGATAGACAAAAAGTTTATTCCAGAGTGGCATACACTTAGGTTTATTTAATGAATTTGATATGCTAAAAATATCACGATTATCACATTATGCAACTTGTGCAAAACATATAAAAATTGGAAACACCCATGTGGAAAAACAGTAATCTCAGGATTTGGAAATGTCTTAGTTTTTATGTCTTGATACCTCCCAGTCACCAATGGTGTAGCACAAGGTTCTATCCTTTGTCCCCTCATATGTAACATTTTCACCAACACCCTCCACATACCCACACAATGGGCCTCCGTAATACAATACACAGATGACTCCACACTCATATACACATCAGAAAACCTGACACATCTGTAAAAAATAGTTAAGAAGCTTTAATAGCCACTGAAACATGGACTAACAACTCATACTCGCCCCCACCTCAAAAAAAATAGTTTTTCTCCTAATTTCTCTCTCTCTCATGAGAAAAACAAAATTTCAAATCCTCTATCATAATAATAGAACCACTGAAGTCACTTCCCATAGTAAAAGATTATAGTTGATAGTGGATGTAATCTTAAATTAGAACTTAAATTATACAAAATTGCATAAAAACTCACCAAAAACTAGGGATTCTTTAAGGAGCCATAAATGTTCTCAACATTGCAACTAAAACTACACTTCACTAAGTTTTATTTCTGCTTCTAGTACCTTCAGACCTTCCATGAAAGTTACTATTTTCTTCCTACCTGACCCCCTTACACTGCTTCCATTCAGCAGCACTATGAAAGGGCGAGTTAAAAGGGGATGATGTAAATTTAGGACTGAGCATGATAAGCCAACCAGCCAGAATCCGAGAGAAAACCATGCAGAAGCGCAAAGACATGTATTGTCTGCAAGAAACAAATGCCAAGATTTACTAAAATGGAGATTATTTGTGACTCGTTTTCTTATAATTATCCTACTTTCCTTTGTTGCCCCAGGGACAAAAGACAGTGTGAGAGACTGAGCGGCTAGCATGCATTGAGGACTGAGAGGGAACCTTTTCACTAGTGTTACTAGATCAGTGGTCCTAGAGTGATGGGACTAAGGATGTTGTGCTACTTCTTCAGCTTACATACTAAGTAAAATATAAATTATTGAACATTCTGTTAGCCATTGTGTCAAATGGGTCACATTTTAAAAACAGACTAAGCTAGTATCAACATGAAATGTAGATATTCATCAGGATTTTAAAACAACCCTTCTAATTATATCAAATTGGGAGGATAGTGAAGCACTTTGCTGATAATTCCAGCTTACTTATGTGAGCTTGCTTAGCAAAGTCAGTTGTCTGATGCAAAACAACCACAAAGCTTCACCTCCTAGTCATTATACTTATAATGAGGGTGGTTGGATTAAACCTTCACATTATGGGAAGAGTGATGTTTAAGGCTGAATTTGTTCAACATTTTGATTTCAGTTAACTGAGAAAAGTAAGCTCCTTACCAGGTATGTGGGCACTGAATGAATGAAATTTAGCCCTACAGACAAATGTTATGCAGTCATTATTGTGCAAGTGTGAAATGTATTGAGAAACACTTGCATATAGAGCAATGGCTGTATCTTATCTGAAGAAGAGGACACATTATTTGGTGACAGGTCCTGCAGCTAAACATGATGAAAACCTCATGTATTCCTGCAGCATGTTGTCATTGTGTGGCATTATGGAGGTGCATGTGGCAATCTGTCAGAAAGATGAATGTCGAAACAGATTCATCATGTAAAATGAAGTTAGCAGAATCCAGTGTGACATAAGCATTTAAAATTGTCAACTTTCCTAAGAAAAATTGTTAATATTTTACTACATTAATACCACAATTTTTCAGATACTAGTAATTGTAAACCTTTAATGGAGATAACCTCTTGGCCAGTGTATTCAGGGAAAATGGCTGAACTGAGCATACTCATGAACATATTTCCTGAAGAAAACACACATTTTTTGACTGAGAATGAAACTTAATCCTAGCAACTCCAGAACAAAATCTAATAAAATTTCTTTTATTATACAGCATATATTAAAACACATACCCTCCTTCTATGTGCTAAACAGTATTTATCTCCAACAAACTAATTCCCATCAGAACTATAGCTAGGTCATCTGCTGTCCTGTGCAGGTCTTCACACTGGCACCCATTCAATTCCATTTTGTTTTAAAGATCTTCTGAAAGTTTATGACCAGTTTAAAAATATAACAGTGCACCATCAAACACTGATGGCTTCAGCAGTCCATTTGCAGCTGTAAATGCAGTATTGGCATTCATTTATACAAAACAGTGATGCCCTCGTGGCTTTATAATGCAATGCTAGTACTGCACTTCCCCACCATCTACACTTGCTGATTGTACCCCCAACAGCTTGTGACCAGACCAGATGTCCCCTTCAGTCTGCTCTAGCTACAGCCTTTCACCTACTTGCTTACAATTCATATATCTTTTTTCAGTACAATACTGCACTACATATTCTTACAGCTAGGTCTTCTCATCACTGTCTTTACACTTAATATAACACACTGCAATTGAAATAACTTCATACATTAAGCTCCACACTATACATAATAATTCAATCCTTTTCCTGGACTTTCCTATTTCAGCTATTCTAGTAACTTAACAAAAAAATAAATAACACCTGTTGTGTCTAAAGTTATATTTTCTTCCCTGATCCTGTAGATCCCTAGCTTTCTGTCTGCTAGTGTTCTAGCTGCCATAACACTGGGAATCAGCATAGTTCATAACACTGGGAATCAGCATAGTTCATAACACTGGGAATCAGCATGGTTTAGTCACTCTTCTTCTTTTGCCCTGTTATTATTTCATACATCATTTTGCACCTGCTTCTGCTTTTTCTGTTAGCTAATGAAGCTCTGCCATTTTTTCTCTCTCCTGTACTCCTTGACATAATCCAGTAGAACCAAAAAAAGGGGTATCATCAAGGGCCAGTTCGTGAGGGTGAGTCGTATGACCTCTCTGGATGAAGACTTTTACAATGAATGTGATATTATTACTGGGATGTTTTTGCAAAGAGGTTATCCCCAGAATATGATTCAGGAGGTCAGGGACGAGGTTATGGCAGGTTGATATGACAAATATCCCCCTATTTTGGGGAACAGCTCTTTTTCAACGCAGCACCAAAAACCTAGTGAGGATGCTGATTTGCAGTATAATAGAGCTTTTGTTACTAACTTTAGTAAGGATTCCTATTTTCTTAGCGGTGTTATTGAAAGAGAATGGGGCAAATTTGTTGTACTTACAGATTTTGAAGTGTTTAAGAAACACACTCAAGTTTATTTATAGAAAGGGACAGAATATTAAGGACATGCTTGAACAGAACAATAACACCCATGTACCCTCCCACAGGAAGAAAGGGACATATAGGTGTGGTTCTTGCCCCCAGTGCCCCCGCATTGCCCACACGGAAAGTATTTACATTAAGGGAAGAAACAAAACGTTGTTAGGCAATATATACAGCAAACCAAATAACAGAAATCCAAGACCAGGAAGCAGAGCAGCAGAAAATGATGAATGTCAAACAAAGTTCTTTATTATACAAAACCACGAACAGACTTATACCACAAGTGCTTTTACTCAGATAATTCCGAGCTTTTTCAAGTGATGCCATTCTGTTTCATACTGCACCTTAAATATCTTAGCAACCATTTCATTAATTGAAAACATCTGTTGTTAATTAATCACTAAAAGGCAAACTTTCATCTTTAAAACATTCTGGAAAATGTGTATACATTAAAACTAAACATAAACCTAACTATGCTTCATAAGCTGGAAATTAATTAATGTTAAACTGTTCATAAATTAGATGTTAACCTATTAAAAGCCTTATATATAATTATTATTTAGAATAAAAAAACAGTAATTTATCAAAACATGTGCAAAATAATGCTTTAAAAATACTAGTAAGCTCCTTAGATGTAACAAGCATGTAACTAGATTGCCTAAAAAAACTTTATGGTAGAACACTCCCATTAAATGTTCATACCAATGGGGTCCGGCAAGTGGCAAATTCAGTCACCTAGAGCTTTTTTAAATTCTTTAAAATCATAGAGACCCATCTAATAAATTATATATAAATAAAAATTCAAACGTGTTTATATTGCTAACGCACATGTTCCTAATAAATAAATAAATACCTAAAAAGCATTGCTATTAAAGTCAGAAGTTAAAATAGCATATAAAAAATAATAAATTTAATCGTGACTGTAGTCTTGCTCTTCTTAATTTTAACACAGATTTAATACTAATTGTTAATACTAATTGTCCCATTGAGCCCAGGGGACCTTCCCGCGTCTAATCTTAACTGCCATAGGAGTTCATGATACTCAAGAGTGGATTCCCAATCACCACCCCTGGCATCAAATTCAACCTGCTCTAAAACTAAAAATTTTATATTAATGCCTGGACAAATTAACGAATGCTTGTAGAAGGCATTAGTCTCCTTCCTTTTAATCATGTCATAGAAATGCTCGTAAATCCGTTTTCTGAGCTCCCTTTCGGTCTTTCCCACATAGAAACTTTTACATGTGGTACAGAAGCCCAGATACACCACCCCTTTGGTGCCACAGGTATAAAAACCTGTTGGGTGAACTCTAAACTTTCTTGATGGAATGTATAAAGATTCATCATTCAATATGGCATGGCATTGACTATAGGCACCACATTTGTATGTGCCTGTTCTAGGTTGTTTCACCTTTCTTTTATTTTTCCATTTCTTTTCAAATATTTCTTTGAAATTCACACCCCTTTTCCTTACAAAGCTAGGTCTTGGGGGCAAGGAATCCTTAAATTCTTTGTAAAGAACAAGAACCGGCCAATAATTTATTAAAGTTTCTTCCATTTCTTTTGAATTGGAGGAATATGTGTAAATAAAACTATTCCTACCATTACCGGGTGTGTTGGAAGCAGATCTTGTTACTGCTTCCAACCCCTTCCCTAAAATAGGTCTATACACACTGTCTCTAAGAGAGCCAACCTCATCAGCTAGGTTCTTAAAGAGCTCCAGGGGGTAACCTCTCTCCAAGAATAAAGCTTGTAGAACTTCTACCTCTGATTTATAATCTTCATAGGTACTACAAATTCTACAAGCTCTAATAAGCTGCCCTTTTATGATTCCTCTTTTTTGATACAGAGGGTGTGCACTTTCAAAGTGTAACAAAGAGTTGGAAAAAGTGGATTTACGGTACAGTTTAGATTGGAAAGTGTTACCAGCATAGTCTTTGTACAAAGTAATGTCCAAATAATGCAATTCATGAAGATCAGCAGAATGTGTGAATTGCAAAAACCTGGTGATAGTGTTAATGTATCTAAGGAATTCTCTTAACTCGTCCTCTGAACCTCCCCAGAGAATGCAGATATCGTCCAGGTATCTTCTGTAGAAGAGAATATGTTGCTTCCAGGGGGGTATTAGAACAAATGTGTGCTCCCATTTATGGAGTACCACATTTGTGTAAAATGTAGCACATGATGCCCCCATGGCTACCCCTCTACGTTGCCTGAACAATTCCCCATTGAAAAAAATAAAATTGTTTTCTAAAACAATTTCCATCAGCTCAACTAATAGGTTGGTAAGCTTCTTACTAAGACTAGTTTCTTTGTTAAGGAACTCACTGAACCATTCCAAACCTTCCAAGTGAGGTATACTTGAAAAAAGATCCTTAATGTCTATAGTTATCATTAATAAGTCTAATGAAAAACAAGAAACAGGAATGTCACGTAAAAAATGCCAAGAGTCCTTGCAAACATGACTAAGTAGGGGCGTAAATTCTTTTGTCAAATGGTCTATGAATTTACCTATAGGTTCAGTCGCACCTCCTGCCCCTGCTACTATAGGCCTAAACCTTAGTGGATGAGGTCCTTTATGAGTTTTTGGAATTCCGAATATAATCGGTATCCTCGGTTTCTCCACGTACAAATAGTTATAAAGCCTCTCATTGATAGCTTGTTGCAATAGAAGATCTTTAAGATAATAATTGATCCATGCAAGAGCTATATTGACTTCATTACGTGATACCGTGTCATATTGCTCATTATCTTGCAGCATAGTATAAATATATGCTTTATATTCTTCAGTAAACATGAGCACAACCCCTCCACCCTTATCTGGTTTCATTATCCTAACATTCTGTTCCTTGAGGTAGTTAATAAAATTGATTTCTTGCATGGATAAATTACACACAGATGAAGGCTTTTTAATGTTAGCTATTTTCCTAAAATCATTTTCAACTAATTGTTCAAAGAACAGAATTATAGGGTGGAGTGGAGGGTTGATCAAACTAGTACGGACCAGGCCTGTTTCCATGAATTGTTGCCCTTTAAATACCTGCGTCAAATTCAAACCTCTGGTGAAAAGTTTTAATTCCACCAGTGTCTGTGTCAAATTCATTGGTTTGGAGGGAACAAACTGTAAACCACGAGTAAAAACATTAAATGCACAATTTCCCAGTTCCATATCTGTGTAATTATAAATTGTAAAATTTTCCTTCTTTAATATAGTGCAATTTCCTTCAGTATCACCTACATTATTATTGGTTGGTTCAAAATAAGTGTTAATGTCCCATTCAATGTCCCCTGTAAATTCAGAGTTATTGAAAATGCCCAATTCATTTATCGCCTGGGAGTCCATACTCTGGATGTTTGCCTTTGCCCCCAAGCCCCGGTCTTCCCGGGGTTTTGCTGAAAATCCTGGTTATTACCCCTTCTAACCTTTTCAGCTAACCTTTCGCTTCTCCTAGGGGGTTCCTCCAATCCTTCTTGCATATCATCACCCATGTCCATAGCATTAGTAGGTGTCCTAATAGGGGCCCCTCTATTAAAGCGATTAGGGGAAGGGTAAGCTACCCCTTCTCTATAGTCTACCAGGTCCCTTTCCAACTTTCTTAGCTTCCTGTTTAAAATCTTGTCACAAAATACATCAACATTGTTAAACAATTGGTCATATTCCAGCTTAAAAGCCATAAAATCTACATCAGTGATTAATTTATTATTCAAAACATCTAAATCATTTAACAGTGCTTGCGTTTTCAGTTTGTATTCAGCAATCATTAAATTCAGCATCTCCAGTCCTGCCTTGTCAAAAATGTCACATAATTTGTTGTAATAACTGGTTCCCTGTTGAACGTTATTGGGAAATTTGAAAAAGCGCAGTCCCTTCAGAATGCGCTTAACCCTAGTGCATTCCCTGAGGTAGTCTATTTCCAATTGAGTACTTTTTAAAGAATATAACTTGTCTTTAAAGTTCTCCATTTCATGTTCAAAATTAGAAATATTGCGAGAGTTTACAGTACCTTTAGAGAACGCGAACTGCTGGCCAGCCCATTTTGAAAAATTAAAATCCTTACTTCGATTTAATGCTCTACTGTTATTGAAACTTTTGCTTTTGGAACGTGCACCAGTATCATGTCGTTCGTTGCCCTCTTGGCGTTGAACGCTATCCATCCGTCTTACCCCAGCACTGGATATACCAAAAGGAGGCATTGGTGTATCATTACAGCCTTCCGAATCCGCCATAACTGGAGTGATATTCTATGTAACCCGAACTGCGTGCTGCTGGTTACACGCAATTCCTGTTGAACCAACATTTGTTGGTTTCAGCAAAGCAGTTAACTCTTTTAGTGCAACCAATACTTGATTAAATTCTACTCGGGTCACCGGAGCGTCATTTTTAGTACTTTGTAGGATCTCCGGAGTGTCCGCAGGGTTAAAGCCCTCTCCTTCGGTGGCCATGGCAAGCAACAGCAAAAATCCAAAAACGGAACATAACAGCAAATCAAATAACAGAAATCCAAGACCAGGAAGCAGAGCAGCAGAAAATGATGAATGTCAAACAAAGTTCTTTATTATACAAAACCACGAACAGACTTATACCACAAGCGCTTTCACTCAGATAATTCTGAGCTTTTTCAAGTGATGCCATTCTGTTTCATACAGCACCTTAAATATCTTAGCAACCATTTCATTAATTGAAAACATCTGTTGTTAATTAATCACTAAAAGGCAAACTTTCATCTTTAAAACATTCTGGAAAATGTGTATACATTAAAACTAAACATAAACCTAACTATGCTTCATAAGCTGGAAATTAATCAATGTTAAACTGTTCATAAATTAGATGTTAACCTATTAAAAGCCTTATATATAATTATTATTTACAATAAAAAAACAGTAATTTATCAAAACATGTGCAAAATAATGCTTTAAAAATACTAGTAAGCTCCTTAGATGTAACAAGCATGTAACTAGATTGCCTAAAAAACCTTTATGGTAGAACACTCCCATTAAATGTTCATACCAATGGGGTCCGGCAAGTGACAAATTCAGTCACCTAGAGCTTTTTTAAATTCTTTAAAATCATAGAGACCCATCTAAAAAGTTATATATAAATAAAAATTCAAAAGTGTTTATATTGCTAACGCACATGTTCCTAATAAATAAATAAATACCTAAAAAGCATTGCTATTAAAGTCAGAAGTTAAAATAGCATATAAAAAATAATAAATTTAATCGTGACTATAGTCTTGCTCTTCTTAATTTTAAAACAGATTTAATACTAATTGTCCCATTGAGCCCAGGGGACCTTCCCGCGTCTAACCTTAACTGCCATAGGAGTTCATGATACTCAAGAGTGGATTCCCAATCACCACCCCTGGCATCAAATTCAACCTGCTCTAAAACTAAAAATTTTATATTAATGCCTGGACAAATTAACGAATGCTTGTAGGTCAGGGACGAGGTTATGGCAGGTTGATATGACAAATATCCCCCTATTTTGGGGAACAGCTCTTTTTCAACGCAGCACCAAAAACCTAGTGAGGATGCTGATTTGCAGTATAATAGAGCTTTTGTTACTAACTTTAGTAAGGATTCCTATTTTCTTAGAGGTGTTATTGAAAGAGAATGGGGCAAATTTGTTGTACTTACAGATTTTGAAGTGTTTAAGAAACACACTCGAGTTTATTTATAGAAAGGGACAGAATATTAAGGACATGCTTGAACAGAACAATAACACCCATGTACCCTCCCACAGGAAGAAAGGGACATATAGGTGTGGTTATTGTCCCCAGTGCCCCCGCATTGCCCACATGGAAAGTATTTACATTAAGGGAAGAAACAAAACGTTGTTAGGCAATATATACAGCAACTGTAATAGTTGTGGGGTGGTCTATATTGCCTCGTGTGGTCAGTGTGAGGGGTTTTATGTTGGGAAAACGCAAATGAAACGTCGAATTTATGAACACCTCAATGATATTAGGAAGTGCAACTCTACCAATGCACTATACAGACACACATTAACCTGTGGGGGAGCTAATTTTACCTTTTTTATATTAGAGCTAGGCCCATGGGAATCTAAGTTGGCTTATTGTGAAACCTACTGGCAAATAGTTTTGGATGCCAGTAAATCCCTTGGTCTAAATGATCATATTTCCTTGTTACCCCTGTTAAAACTCAGGGAGGCTAAATTATGATTTTTAATTAGATTTGTTATTTATATTTGTATATTTTTTCTGAGGACTGATGTTTTATATATAAAACATTTTTTAGAAAGGTCTTCATATTTTTAAGAAACCCTTTCATCTTTTTAATATGTGATTTGTGTTGTGTCCATAGCTTTATCCACTAATTAGTTATTAAATGTTAACCTTTTACTATTTAAACAGGTTTTTCACATTCTGTGTATTTTCTGATGACGTCTGGGAGGTACCTGGACGAAAATGCATGTTTTGTGGAGCGTTAAGTTGTATGTACTAGCCAATAAAGAGTGGAGTTTTTCTGTCTTCGAAACTCAGTCTGTTTTGTTTATTAGTTACCTTTTGACTAGTTCCTCGTTTTTTGGTTATAATCCAGTAGAACCTTTCACCTGTATTTCTTCAATGTTTTTTGCCTTTTCACTTTCTTCCTTACTATACAGTCATTCCCCCTTCTTATTTCAGTCTTTGTTTAAAGTCACCACTATTTTAATATAAATTTGAAACTCCTCTTACAATATCACTGCCCCTGCTAACAAAGATAAAACTTGTCTTTGCTGAATAATTACTTTATCTTTCAATGTCCTGTCGCAGTCCCACACTAGTTAATATCTGAGGTTCTTTTACTATTCCCAGATATAGCAATTGCATTGATTAATCCTTTCCTTCATTGCACTAATATCAGCTCACTCAGTTTACCTCTTCCTTAGCTCCTTACCTTACTCTGCTGCATCCTTGATGATCTTTTCTGACAGGTTGCTGGCCTAAGGCTTCAAAAGCTCTATGATTGGTTGCTTAGATTGCATTAGGTTGGACAGAGCAGAAAGCCCAGAAACTAAGCAGAGTGATGCACATTCTTCACAGAGTGCTGGTCTTCTTTCAACAGCAATCTTTTTATTCATCAAAGAAAAAAGTTGCAAAAGTGGCCCTGGCAAAGTGCCACCTTTAGCAGCTGGCTATGTCAGATATATCTATTACTGGCCATGAGAGAAATGGAAGGTAACGATAAAACAAAGGTTGAAGCACCAGCTGGACAGAAGTACAGTAGATGCAATGTCCTTCCCCACACTTGTTAATTTCTACTGTAGTTTTTTGCAGTCCCCTGGCTACAGAATGGAATGCAGCAGTTTCTCCTGCAGATTCTTACCTGCAGATCCTTACAGTGTCACCTCAGACTCCCCATCCTAGTATGGCTAATGTGATTCATTGTCAAGGTAGTGATGGGAGAGACCAAGCTGAGAGTCTGGAAATTTTGAGCACTTGTTGATGACCACAGCCATACTTACTAGAAATTAACAAGTGCGAAGAAGGACATTGCATCCTATGGTAGGAAGGACTGACGGGAGAGCTGGAAGCTATGCAACATACGTGGAACAAAAAGAGATTGTGATGACTGTTCCCACTGTTTTCAGATTTTGTTTGCTTCATGTTAGCAGCAGGGGTGTTAATGGAAAACAATGTTTATGTAAGGGCTTTCAATGCCACTCCCAAACTAGAATCAAAAATCTAAAAAAAGGAATGCCATGGGAAAATGAAGGAAAGTCTAATTCAGGCAATGCAGGTGGAATGGTACATAGATCTTTTGTATAAAACTAAATCTCACAAAGAACGACTTTACCTTCAAATGGATATGTCTGATTCAAATGAGTTATCCAGACAGATTTCTGGGCAGTGACTTATCAGAAGGTTTGTAAAGCATAAGCATAAGGAACTGTTATATATATTAGAAATTTTTTTGTTAGTGTTGACTGTCTGAGTTAAGCTAAGAAGAATATGTGACTGGGATGGAAGCAAACAACTTAAAAAAAAGTAGAGAAAATCATAAAAGTCTTAAATAGATATTTACTGGTGGTGGTATAGAGTAATAAAGTCTTAACTATGGTCTGGGCAACTCAAGGTCAATTAGCAGCTTGGGCTCTTAAAGCTAGCAGGGGAGGAGTGGCATGTGCATCCTGGGATGGAATCTTCCCTGTACTGCAGCCTGTCATAGGACTGGTGGCACTGCAAGGGTGGTCCTGCAGTTAATGAGTGTTCATTCACCAAGTATCTTCAGTAGTAGTCCTCATCACAAATGCAGTGGAACATGCTTCTTTACCAGGGAGGGCATTATGGTTCCTGTGTTAATTCAGGTCAGGTCATGCCCCTGCCCAAACCATGGGATTAGGAGTACCCATATCTCTGAACCTTCCACTTCCAAAATGTGTAATGCAACCTCTTTCAACATGAAACAAGTGGGCAAATGTTGAACACTTTTTAACAACTTCATCTAGAAAGCTCACATTATGGTTCTTAACCTTTTCTTCATACTTAATGAGAGTTTTTTTTTGATGAATTAATATGATTCAATATTATTCAGTATGATTTATAAAGGGTATTTGTTTAAAAATGTCTTAATAATGAATGTGTGTTAAAGTCTTCCAACATGGAACAGCATAGAATACAGATTTTTTAAAACTCCAAATGAGAAACATTACTCTTAATGATGTGCAACTGAAAGATATGGGCCTACATTTAACAAAAAAAAATAATGTCACTACAGAGATGCTGGAGAGGGAACCATTTATCACTGAGCCTGCCTGAATGATATCATCCTCTGGCCATTTCTAACCTTCACTGGATAATACCTATGATGATACCTAGGATGAGGGAATGAATGGTCAGTGCTGATAAAAGGAGGTCTGATGGCCATCTGGTGCAACAGGAAGACACATAAGAAACTCTAATAGGAATGCTGTCCTATTCCACATTAGCAAATAGTATAGTGGATAGGATACTACACAAATAATGGTGATGTGGGTTGAAAGCACCATTATAGCTTTGGATAATGGAGATATGAGAATTTAGATGGAGAAAAACAGCAGATGAGGTTATGAAAATGGATGGAAATTTATAGGAATGTTAATACAAGCAATAGGACAACAATTACTAAGAAAATAAATAATTACCTTTAACTTTTGGGTGAAAGCTGGAAGCTAATGTCATGTCAAAGACTGAAGTAGAAAGTCTCCAGTGGAAAGATTTTTGTTAGAATCATTATCATACCACAAGTAAATATCTAGGAAGGAGGTTTATCGGAAGTAATAAGACTTTAAAGGAGCATTAAGGGAAGATTGTGATACGCTTAAAACACAAAGAATTTTAAGGAAAATTATGCAGTGTTTGGAGAGTATGATCAAAGACTAGCGATGGAGAGATTAGAAGTAGTTGCATAATGAGTTTGAGCAATGGAATAGAACTAGAAATGTATAATTTACATGCACAACAAATGAAACTGCTCCAGACTTTTATTGCAGAGATGTTGGCCAGTCATTCAGTTATGTTGAGTCATTTATACAAAAAGTTATCCAGGGCTTAAAAATAAACTTACTTCAATATCAATTCCCCGGACAGCTAGAGCAGGATTCAATGGAAGACGACAGACACGACCTTCTGGAAACAGCTGCTGGCATTTGTCTATCTCTTTTTTCAGTATTTCCTGTTGTATGCATTATAAAAAACAACTAAGGTTGGAACATTTCTTTTTTTTGATAACTAGCATCATATTTATTTCTCACATCAACAAAACATTACAGTTTAAACCATAAATGTTCTATTTTCTGAAGACTAAATTCTAAAATTGCACTTCACATATTTCTAGCATATCTTTTACTCTAAATTACCAAATATGCACATGACAGTGTCATGGTATAACCTGAATATGTAATTACAAAAAACAAAGCGTACTTAATTTGTTGTACACTTCACTGGGTTCACCGACTAGGTACCACACTCTCTTAAATTACATCTTTGTGGTTATTTTCCATCATAGAAGCACTTAATTTTCTATGTTAGGCTTGTTTTGTTATGTAAACAATTTGTCTCCTTTGTGATCATCTCACAGTTTATTTAGGTCTGCATATGTCATTATAATTTAAATTGAAACTTCTGCCACACATCAACATCTTTACCAAGAAGATGTGAATGATTAGTAAGTAAGAAAGCTTAAAGCTAGCCATGTCCCTTAAAACTCTTCATAAACTTGTATGACTGTATGAATAGAGTGAGTAACATTCCAGATTGTAAAAGCTTTCCACTCAAAATGTTTATATATATATATATATATATATATATATATATATATATATATATATATATATATATATATAAATATATATATATATATATACATATATATATATATATATATATATATATTTAAAGAGATAGCGACAGTTACACATACACACACACACACATTGCTGAAGAATCTGTCAAAAGTAAAAACAAGCATTTAAGTTAGACTAATAAGAGCTGGCATAAAGGTTTGAGAAAATGAATGAGGCCATCAGAGGCAACTTTAAGTAGCAGTGCACCATGGTAACTGAAATCATAGACATACATGTCCTTTCTTTGTGCATCTAGCGTCTCCAACATGTCTTTAGAACTATGACTGTTACACTAACCAAAAGGCTTTATCCCAGTGGGAAATAAGTAATAAAATAGTAAAACAACAGAGAACAGACAGATTATCTGGATAAAGCCTGAGAATATGTGTAATAGTGAGTTGGAAGCTGTCATAAATGACCGTACAAATCATTTTAAATTGTTAAACATGCTTGATTCACTTTCTTTGCCTTCCTATATTGCTGTCAAAGAATCACAGCCAATGGCTGTAAAGCAATCTGAGTTACACTTTTTTGAAGTCTGTAAAATGTGAAATAGATTAAATTACCATCTAAGAAAACAAATACTTTTCTAATACCTGATGAAAGAAGCATCCTTCTTCACATACATTCTGGTTTGTTCAGGGTGCTATTTGGAATCTCTTTTGCCAAATGCTTCATGTCATGCTAGTCTTGAATCCACATACAACAATGGTCCTGTGTTAATGAGCTAAAAGCTTTAAACTCTTTATCAGAACCTCAGTGGAAAACTGTGATACAGCCGACAAATTCCCTTATGCACAATATATCCTTCATGACTAGCCTAGTGGCTGAATGTAAAATTGTACAATCAGCAATATAAAAAAAATCTAACACTAGAAGGTAGTAGAAGATGTAATGGATATATGGCTGCAAAATGACAAGCTTACTAAAAAAACGATTAAACTGTTAGAAGACAGCAGAAAGTTCAAAGCTAAAATATTTGATTTTTTAATGATCTTATTATATTTTCTTCAATAGATATATTCTAAATTGTAAAGCTCCTGAATCTCCCATCAACAACTGCTTACTGTCTGACCTGTTACAATTCATCTGATCACCCATGACACCTCCCAGATGTAATTTTTTACTGGGTGAGCTTTCTGACTCCTTTGGAAAAGGATCTGGTAGTACTTACCTTATTAGGACTGGAGAGATGAAGAGTCAATGACAAAGTAATAGGAGGCTGGACATCATTCATCAGCAGCTGTCAGAATACTATGGGGTGCAGACATACTATGATGTTAGGGAATAATGGTGTACCCCAACATGTGATGGTTGCTGCACATCTTGTATATTCCCTTACTAGTGTATACTAGTGAAGACATTTAAACAGCTCCTGGCCTCCAGCTAAAGTTGTATTAGCAATTATAGGGCCCTAACACCCTTCCTTCAAGATAGAAATACAAGCTGTCAACCCCTCTCTGCACCATCTTACTAAAGTATTTAACCCTAACCCCAGCCATTCCCCTAACTTCAACCCTGCAGCTTATCAAAGAAAAAAAAATGTTTCTGTAACACTACTGCTACATGAGACACTCAGCCACACAACATCTATATCATGTATTTATTTATTTTATTTTACATGTATTTACCAACCAGGGTGGTACACTGACCACAGTTGACCATTTGCAAATAATTCACAAAGACAAAAAAAGAGAACAGAGAGTAAGCTGTACATATCAAAAACAAACTAGAAAGAAATAGTATATAATAAAAACTGTACAATAACAATCAATATATGTAAAAAGTACGAGACTAAAGCAAATTTTACAATTCACATGATTATATTTCTGCACACATGCACAACATTAAGTCTATCCCCTTACCTAGACTTACTCTAACCTTAATCTGCAAACACTAATCTTTCACTTTAGTAACAAAGAGAAAACAGAATGTGGCGCAGGCAAATGGTTCCACCAAACGATAAAAGCCAGTGTACTGAAAAATAGAGTAGAACCAAACCACAGCCAGTATCCAGAAAAAAGAAAGTTTTAATGGTGAGTGCTTTCGCAACAAGTTTTGCCGCTTCATCAGACACCACATCTCTTTACTTTGGCATTTAAAATACATTCCAACCAATAAAAACTCCTATGTAGTTAACCATCAATTAAAAGCATTAACAAGACAATTAAAATGACAATTAAAATTTAAAACCATAGATGCAAATTATCATCTTACTAAGTTCCTTGGCTGTAAAACTGGCTTTATGGAAGCCTTATCATTGAGCCCCTTCCCCATGAGAGCTACATTGGGGAAGGGGCTCAATGATAAGGCTTCCATAAAGCCAGTTTTACAGGCAAGGAACTTAGTAAGATGACAATTTTTATATATGGTTTTAAATTTTAATTGTCTTGTTAATGCTTTTAATTGATTAACTACATATACGTTTTTATTGGTTGGAATATATTTTAAATGCCAAAGTAAAGAGATTCTGTGTTTTCTGATGAAGCAGCAAAACTTGTTGCGAAAGCGCTCACCTTTAAAAATTTCTTTTTCCTGGATACTGGCTGTGGTTTGGTTCTACTATATTTTTCAGTCCAGTCTTTCACTTCACCTGTTATTTTAATCCTAAAACACAAACACTCACACACATACTCCTACGTGTAATACTGAAACTTTCAGTATATACAACAGTTCGGCATTAACATACCGAACTCAAACTTCTAAACCAAATTCAATCTTATTTGTTTTGATATCTCCTACACTTAGCACAAATTGACAGAAACCCATATGCATACTGTAAAATAGTCATGATTTTTTTGCACGCTGACACAGATACAAACACGCACATATACACACACATATGCATACAGTATGTGTGTGTGCATACATACATATATATATATATATATATATATATATATATATATATGTATATATATATATAAATGAAAGTACAGCACAAAAGAAAAATGAGGGCAGTTGTGATGTTATGACTAGCAGACCACAATAGTTGTTCTCAGTGTGAACTTTCCTACTCATAAATGAAAAAAGTATGTTTATCATTATTATTTTTATAATTCCATCACTTATTTATTGGGTTCCTACTGCCCTGCAAGTGGCCCCATGTTGAAGTAAATTATAATGTGCAAGTATTATCAGCATGAAAATATCTATGTGTGTTGAAAGGGGGCTTAAATACAAATACTAATTATAGTCTGGAAATGTGGAGGTAAAAAAAGTGCATCCTTTGTTTCAAAAGGGTCCTTACATCACATAAAGCCCTTCTATTAACTTTGGAGAGGCATTTTAAAATAATTACTACTTAGAGTTAAGACCCATTCATTTTTTTCAGTAGAACATACCCCATGTAGATCCTGCTTGTATGTCATTTTTATTTCCGTGTGCCAGCACGGGTAAAGCAGCAGAAATCTCAAAATGTTAAATGTATCCATTTCAAAAGTAAAACTTATAAAGTAAAATAAGAAAGTTAACAAATAGCAACAACAATAATAATAACTAAAAGAATGCACACTTGCATGATCTCTTACCTGCTGTTTTGCATCTCGTCTCATTCCACTACACACACACATAAGACAGAAGTTGGTACAGGTATTATAAATTAAAGTATTTCAGTGCATATGGACCTACCTGTCTCTTAGAATCATCAGCAGCTCTAACTTTCTTGGCTACCTCTGCCAATGCCTTCATTAGCTTCTTCTCAGTGGTAAATTCATCATTTAGGGATTCCCCGATGCAGAACTGGAGGGCTGCCAAAACCTTTTGGTACCAGCTTTGAAAATGAGCTTCATCCAAGGCACTGTTTAGTAACCTGAAGAGAGAGCAGCAAGGCTCAGTTATTCCATTTACTCTTAGGAATGCTTCAAGGAAGCATTGACAATCTATGGTTATTACAGCCTTAGAAATTGTCTGTTTGCAGAATCACAAGAACATTGCTTTGCGAATTAAAAAAGTGAACTCTGAACTCACTCAATATTCTTATTTATCTCTTTTTATCTTTTTATCAATGCTTTGAATGACTACTGTAATCAATTTTCATCCAATGAAAGTTTGAAAATTGTAAGCATTCAGATACATAAAGCATTAAAGCCTTGACTGACAGGTGACAAGCCAGTCCACCTTATCTTTCAAGTAGGACATTGTTATCATTGCTTTTGCCAGCTTAACTAAAAGGTCATAAGTGTTTGCTGACTTGAAGAGGCATGAAGTCTACCTGCTACGTTCTTATATCTTTAGCATACAATCAGAACGATGGTGATACGCATAAACATCATTGGCAGAATTTCTTTCCAGCTAGAACTGATTAGACTGTTCTGCAGACAGGTATTTCTCTATTGAATGCAACTGTTTTCGGGTTTTTAAAATAAAATGACTAATGGAGATGAAGAGGAAGTAAGAAAAAATTAAAAGGGAGGGGAAAGGGAAACAACCACTATAGGCAAAAAATATTTATAGCTCATTTAGCTTCTTGTACTGAATCTTTCATCTTGATTTGTAATGCTTTTTAACTGTGCAGGATACTGTTAAAGAGCAGAGACACCACATAAGTCAGCAGTGGAAACAGCATTATTATTTGTAGCATTGTCCTCTACCCATCAGCCTTAGTGCTCAGCGCACATGCTTAAATGGCATGAATGAGCAATCTGGTCTTCCCATGCTGAAATCTAAATGCAGAAATACGGATCAGCTAGGGACTGAGTGGCTGCAGAAAACACAAAAGTTCATATGAAATGACTGATGTAGAAGAACAATGCTGAATGAAAAGGTCAGATATGGAAACTGAAGATGGAAAGTAGTGACATTTATGACTGGGCTACTTCATCTTTGGCAGTTTTATATTTAACTTTTATGGTGCTTAAATTGTTATTCAGTATAAAATAGCTAGCACTGGAGATATAGAAAATACTTTGATACTAGACATAACTATGTTATTTAGCTTAACACATGCACTGCACTTACCATATCATTCACATTTTCATTCAGTCACTTATACAGAGCAGAGTGATGAAAAACATTTAAGCATGTATACCTTATTGACAGATATGTATCGACAAAACACTTGGAAATTGCTATGGAGTATGCTGAATGTTAATTACCTTGAAGGCAGGCAGTCTTTGCATACACAGACAACTGATTAAGGCAATCACAGACAATGAAGAAACAGCTTCCAGCTGAAGCTACTTTAGTGACAGCAAGTAGTTCAGGCTGAAGAAACAATGAGAAGGAGGTGGAAAAACAGTGGTCCAAAGTGCAAACAGTGGGGTCTGCCCATTACAAGTGGTTATTTAATATCCAAAACACATTAGGAATTTTTATTTTTTATTCTCTGATCAACTCCTGATATGCTCTTTGGAATTCATTTCACTACATTCATGTGCGCTTCTAAGTATTACATATTGCCAGATGGGAGGGATAGGCTAGCATGGCATGAAGCCTTTCAATAAGTCCCTTTCTCAATGAGGGATAGGATTCATTTGTAGCTATCACATTCTGTAACAGATATAAACTACATGCAGTCACAATCCAGTTTCATGTAGGCTGCTGTACAATGTATAGAACAGTCTATTATTTGCTCAAAACCACAAAACTGGGACTTTAAATACGCTGCCTGGGGTGCCAAACCGTCATTATTAGAGTCCAATCAAGACAAAATGAAGTGGAGAAGAAAAAAATATTTCAATGCTTTGGCTACATGACAGCTTAATTAATATCTAGATGGAAACAAAAAGGATGTGAGGCATGAAAAAATAAATTACTTTTTTAAATGCATTACTGGAATGCTAATCAAAATCAAGTATAAAAACACAAGCAGCACTCAGCTCAAACCACTTCTCCTTGCACTGCAGTTCTAATTATAATTTATATTCAGCTTTATAAAAGTACCAAGTAACATCCAGCCAGCATGCATTTTCTGAATAATAAGAAGCATAAACCAGTATAAAACTATGACAGAAAACCAGAACATTCTGCAAAATCAAGGAAAGATGAAAAGCCACTGTACTTGTGTCTTTCTTGGATGGGCTGATATTCTGTCTGGATACTTCACTGCATAACTGCTCCTTGCCTTGCTTGGACACATCCAAAGTCACTACATGGGGGACTGGTGTACAACAAGTATGTCACTGTCAAAATTTGAAATGTGTCTGGATGATGGTGATGGCCCTGACACATTTGTCACACTCTCAACCTCAGAGCAAGAAATCTGGACAAGGCCATAAATAAGTAGGACAAAAGCCGCATAAATAAGGACAAGATTTAAATATTGCTCTTTCAAATTTAGAAAGTTTATAAAATAGTAGGTCTTGCTTTAGTATGAATTTTCTGAAGGGTACGAAATCTGAAACTCAAATATCTGCCATTTTCTAACTTCAGTTTTTAATTATTTGCCACTAATTTGCCAGAAAACCACAATTTTATGAAAAACAGACCAGAAATGTTATGCAAAAATCTGGATATTCTGCAACAATCTGTACAAACACACACAGACACAGAGGTTCTCTGTCTCCATATGCAGTTTATCATTCTTCTTTCTAAAAAGAAGGATGCAGAAGAACAGCATGTAAAGCTTGTGTGTGTGTGTGTGTGTGTGTGTGTGTGTGTGTGTGTGTGTGTGTGTGTGTGTGTGTGTGTGTGTGTGTGTGTGTACACACACTCATTTCCCTTTCACAACCTTTCCAAAAAAATTCAAAAGGATCCCTGATGTTCTACCCAGTCAGAGGGAACCATCAGTTCAAGAAATAAAAAAACTCTAACATGTCCCTTCAGACCAGAAGGCATCCAGAATTTACTCATGATTCATTTTAGATGTTAGTGAAATAAACACCTTCATTTATCCTTGATGCCCCTCCCTACATCCCTCATCCTTTGATATCTCTTGATGAAGAGAGCTGTGTCTTTACTATTTTTGCAGTACTCCTATACTAGATATGGTCTCCACAAAAGTATATTGGGGATACATACATTTTTCTGTCTATCAGCAAACTTGTTTTCAGGTAAAAGGGAGAGGAGCATTACAGGTAGGGAGAAAAACTCATGAGTTTTTGGTCCTTGCGGCCTGTAGTATGGCTGAGTCTGTTCCAATTTCAAACCCCACAGGTCAAGGATAAATGAAGACAGACACAGATGGGACATTATGGTGAGTATACAGCTGCTTTTTGCTGTATATATTGACTGGTTCTGACTAATTGCAGCACTAGACTCAGTGGTATAACAGGAACTGGCAAGCTTGATGTTCTTAATCCACATTCTGAACTCTGAAAAAAATCTTAAGAAAGTAGGTAGGAATAAATAAAATGCTGTAACACTGATGATAGTGCAATCCAAGTTCTTATTTTTGTCTGTTTACTGGGAAGATCTAACTGGACATAACACATTTTCTCTGTCAGACACAAATAAATGCTCCTTCTTAATCTACAATGACAATGTAATAGAGCAAGACAAGCAATATGGTTACATAAGCAGTATGCACAGGTTCATCAGTGTGTACTAGGCTAATGGTCGTGGAGCCTTTAGAAGCCTAGCCTATAGGATTTCCCTGCCATCATGCCACCGGCCTTAGTTCCCAGTGCATCTGTCTAGTAGAGTCACTGGAGTGATCCCCGGTGTGAATTTTCTATTTCCCATCCACTCATCAAAATTTCTCTTGAAGAGGGCCAGTGAGGTGCTCTGTTTGACATGTATGAGAAGTCTATTCCATAGCATGGGCAGTCTCTGGGTTATGAACCTGTCCCTCCAGCATGTTATGTTTATTGTGGTAATGAGGTTGAGGTCTCTGGAGTGTGTGGTGCAGAGGGATTGGGATTTCTTTAGATGTAGCATTTCTAGCAGAGCTGGGTCAGACATGGGTTTGTAAGTCAAGCAGAGATTGCCTCTAAGTAGGCAATATGAGACAGAGAATAGTTGGAGTTTGAGTCTGTCCATATAGGACAAGTGTTTGAGGCCTAGGATCCTCTTTGTGAGGTACTTTTGTGGCCTCTCCAGTTGTTGCAGGTGTCTAATGAGGTACATGCCAAATGGGACATTGTACTCTATGATTGGCCTAATGAGGGAAGAGCAGAGGGAGACAATGACCTCTTTCTTCCTAAATGCAAAACCCAAGGAAACAGTAAAAATCTACTCAACATGGCAAATCAGTATGTTGGAGTACATGTTTTAGCCATAGCAAGAAGTATTAGCAGAGAGTATACTCAGATGGAGGGGGAGAGGGGGTGGGCGAGATTATACTTCTACTGACTGTAAATAACTTTATAGAAAATCTGAAAGAAATCATGCAAGATGATAAAAATAGGAAACTTGAAGAAAAGGAGACAGGCACTAAATTAGGTGACAACTGAGTGAGCAGGTAATGAAAAGTGATTGCTTTTTAAATTGAAAACTAACTAGAATGTGACATAAGGACAGGGGGAGGTTCTAGATCTGGGATTATAAATAGGATATGAATTGCAAACTGAACAAGATGGTGACCTAGCCATGAAACTGATAAGAGTGAAGTTATCACATCTAGTTGGAAAACCAAGTCTAAGGAATGTCCAGAACAGTAGTTTATATTGGCATCTACAAGAGCAAAGTTGAATCCTTTCATAATACATAGGAATTCACATGCCAGGCCAATAGGCTCTTCAGAGACCCAGATAACAAAATCAGTCTAAGCTCTAGAATATTGACACAATTATGGTGTGTAATGGTAGAAGAGAAGAAACAACTTGTTTTTTGAGCCATGACATACACAGAGGATATGGCACTTTCACAAAAAAATTATTATGGAATGTAGGTCACCAAGGTATAAGAAATGCAACAAGATCAGTTGTTTTCCTCTCATTTATAAACCTTAGCTAGTAAAAGTACCCACCAAAACTTGAGGGCATTGAGAAAGTATTTATCCTGGGTTCAGTCACTCACTGCTATGTCAAACACTGAACAGAACAGCAAATCAAACTCCTAATACAATATAACGTAAAAGCGGCAAAGTGCAGACATTTTCCTAAGCAGTTGGAATGTACTAATCCCCCTAAATTGTTTGAAAACATTACTTTCTGTTAATTCAAACACATTAGAACACAGATTCTTAATGTCCCCACCCCACCATATGCACATATACGCGCATGCGTGCCCATACACACCTACAGTGCACTGTCTCCATTTTTATACCTAACTTATCAGGTGTTTCTTTCTAACATTAGCAATTGTGAAAACCTCAGATTTCAATGATCGTTTTACTTTAAGTACCATTTAATAATTTTAAATAAGAGGAGGCATTTGGAATAGCACACAAAATTCTGATTCCTGAAACAGTTAAACCGATGTTAAAAGATAAGTGGGGAAAATGAAAACCAGGGGTATGAATAACAGAGACCATCTACATGGATTGTTTTTAACAGTTACAAAGGGAAATGTGAATACACTCATTTCGGAATTACTGTAGGGGCTGCAAAAATGTGTGTAACATCTTATCTTATAAATAAACCTAGTACATCAGACATCCTCAGTGTCAGCTATTTAAGTGTCTGAAGTAACAAACTAAATTAAAAGCCCTTATAGGTATTTTAATACCTCTGAAATAGTCTTCATCTAAAACAAATTTCACATGTCTGGTGAAATCATTTATCTAATGACTGGATGTACTAACTAATCTGATAACCAGGTAACTCCACTAGACTGACCGGTGGTGTCATTTTTTCCAGAGGAGATTCAGCACTGTAATTAGAAATGAAAACAAATGCAGATACAGCTGGGACGCTGCAGCTAAAGTAGTGCTGATTCAGTACAAGGACAGCATATTAAAACTCTTGGCAGTCAACAGTGACTTAGATGTACAACAAACACTTGCATAAAGTACAATCGTACCCCAAACCGAAAAAAAAATATATATATTTTATCAAATCCTGGCCGTAATAATAATAATAATTAAAAAAATCAGATATTGATACTCTCAGCTATATTATTTTCACTGACATCACTCTGCAAAGTCTGTATTTTTTGCCTTGACTAGTATACTCCCTAGAGAAATTAGACAAGGCAACAGTTGGTGCTGAAGTAGTTACTAGTAATAAATACCAGCATAAAAGACTGTGACCATACACCCAGAAAAACTAAAAATCATGCATACCATATGTCAGTTTTGTACCTGCAAATGAAGAATTCAACCTTTCTATCACTGCAGAAGAGTAAGGACCGTCCTAGAGCATACAGCAAGATTGATAAGTTTGAAATAAACCTGTCAAACAATGCTTGCAGTCTTGTGGCGTGCCCTTTTATTAAAAGTGGGCAGTAATAATTCCATGTAAGTAAACAGGGAACTACTACCCCTGTTATGCACTGCTCTGTCTCAGTAGTATGTAGCAAAGCTAAACTATACAGTAGAGCCAGTATTCCATTAGCCCTGCTAATATATGTATGTTTATCTATACCTAAACGCCTTGCAAGTCTTAGAGAATAAAATGCTAATCTTTGTAGCAAAACAAAATGGCTTTCTGTCAATAAAGTTTATAATTTCTTCAAGCAACTTTAATTTTTAAATGTATAAGCTTCAATTGCTACTGACCTCTGGCCAGCAAAATCAGTCTAAAGCTTCAGACATATAATTTCAGATCTGGCTACCCCAAAGTACCCATTTTCCTCAAGACTAAAAGCAGGGATACATGGAGGAGGTCCACTTAATGGGGGGCATTGTTAGTCTCCCACTAGTAATGGGAGAAGTTGCTGAGCTTCTTCATGGTCTCCTTGGCTGTAAGATAAGCAAGAACCTATGAACTGTTCTGCCAAGTGTACAATGTCTCCTCTGCACCTCTGCTTGCTATGACAATCTATAACCTCAGCTCCTTCAGATTGAAAATCCTAACAAAACACCTCACAGAAACATTGAACTGCAATACTAGAAAGTTTCAAATCCTAATATCAACCAAACCCAGCTCAAAGTAAAATATCTGCATGTAAATAAATGCCCCATACATGAATATGGCTTCAATCACATCTTTTATACTAAAACTAGAGAATGGTACACATGTACACAAGTGTGTGAATCATCCACAACTGCACATATTCATGTATTTTTTGTTGAAATGAAACTTCTATTTAACTAGATGTGTTTACAATATAGCTGTGTATACAGTTTAATCAAACTCATATCTGAAAAGAGATGCATTTTAAATTAGCAAATGCACAGTCAACAAACAAATGCAACATTTCTACAACCATCTTTAACTTCAACATACTGTTGCTAGCACCCTTTTTAAGTACAAAGGTTTATAAACCAAAATTTCCAGCCTAAGACCAACCAGACAAAAGCTAGCACTTCACTATAAAAATGTTTTTTGGAGATGAAGCATACTTTCTGGCACACACTACTTTATCAATAAATAACAGGACAAATCATAAAGGACTATCTGACATTTCCCAAATGACTTGCCTGTGGTACTAATAAAGCTGGAAAAAATAAAGATACAAAGAGTACCTAAAAATTCTAGTGTAGAATAAACTAATGATAACAGATTTTACTGACATACAAAAATCAGCCAACACTTATAAATGCTGCCAGCTAGTGAAACCTAGTTTTGGTTTCTTTACACTTGTCAGCAACAACTCTTGAGTAACAACACAGTGCAGGCATAATTTTCAAATCCCCTGACAAAATGCTTTAGAATCAGAAAGCCAACAGCATTAATGTTAGCATGATGGGCTCACACTTCAGGACAAAGAGCCTTAATCAACTAACCATATTTACAAACTACATTTTGTTAATGCTGTTTGTAAAGGTGGGTCACGTGTCCTTGCCAAATGCATACTCGCACATATCACATAACACAACATTTAGATTCTAGTTTATAAAAAAAAGTTTTAACTACCTGGCAGGCATCTGTAAACAGCAAACACTCTACTAACAGACTGTTATCAATTGCACATCACACAACCTTGCTAAAATAACACTTCCAAATGCTTTCAAAACAATTGTTAGCAACTCAACAATTCCATACCCATTAGTATACATCCAACACGTTTATTTACATGGCAGTGATTGCATTTCTAGCATCCTCGTCAAACACAGTATATACTTTTGCAATAAGAAAATAAACAACAAAACTAGCAAAACAGCAATGTAGCCCTTGTATTAGGACTGCAGAGTGCAGACCAGTCCGATTGCTCAGGACAGGTATTGAGGAGCAAATTCATTAGAAGACAGCTGTTAAGCAGTTGTCACCCAAGGCCCTACTACACAATGCTAATCTGAACGTGACTTTAAGAGCAGAACTGAAATCAAGCTCAAAATAACATGCTGTGTGTAACCCAACTTTGCTGACAGCACCATGCTCCAAACTGTAGGATTATTCAAAGTCTCATCTAAAGCATCATTCACTTTAAGTGCTCATCCTTGCTTTGAAAGCCTTTAGTTTCTTCTCCCTTTCTTCATCCTCCATCATCCCTGTCAGTCAACTCTGAGGTCAGTCAGTGCACACACTGTGTCTGATCAAAGTTAGGAACTCAGTAAACTTAAAGTACTACTACTGACGGTTTCTAACTCTCTTTTTCACAGCATGCAAAGTGCAGGAAGAGAGTGAGAACCAATCAGTAGCCATCCAGCCATCCACGTCACTTATGAGACTGCGGACGTGGCAGTCAGATCCCCTTCCATTTTACTGTGCAGTTAAACCGCATAGACTTCTGGGCATCACACTGATGCCTTCTATCCTTAATCTGGACTGCTTTTACAGCAGTCTGGATTTACAGAAAAGTTAAAAACTAGTTTTTTTTAAACCCAGAATGCAGCGAGCATGCACAGTTCGAGTTCCAGGACTTATTAGCGAGTCAGCCAGCCAGCAGTAGTAGATTAATTAGTAAGTAATACAATAGAAATTCAAATAATTTATAAATTTTTTTTAAATGTTTTTTTCTTTCTTCACAGCTCAGGGGGGCTGCAGTCTTGCAATCCGATGGCAGAAGCTGCCACTGATGTCATGTAGGGGGTGTGTTGCAGTATCCGTAACACACCCCCTGGATTGTGAAGGTGCCGTACAGCAGAAAGTAATAAAGAAAGTGTCCTTGGACACTTATTTCATAACTGAAGTGTGATGTTTCAGTTAAAACTAATGGCTTTTTAAATTTCTTTTGGTGTAAAGTTTAAGCATAGCTGAGCAGGTTTGTGTGGGTGCGGCACTTTGCTCAGCAGTGGTTAAACGTAATGAAGAGCAATACATAAATGTTTAGCAGAAATTTTCACAGCCTAGTTAACTGAGCGGTTAGAGTCACAGCTTTATGTGCAGTAGGTGCACAGTTCGAATACCAAGGCAAGCCATTCAGCTATTACATGAGAAAGCATTTTTATATATTTTTTTATTTTATTTAATGATGTAGTAATTAATATTTGTTAACCAGGGTAGTACAGCTGGTCCAAAATCCCAGTGTCAGTGGAGATATGAGGTGAAAATCCCCATTTAAACACAAGTATCACAATACAGTACAGTCACACCCCAAGGTAATGTAATGAAAGCACACAGGGGGAGGTCATGTGAAGTAAAACATAAACACTTAATAATAATGTATCAGTAACGAGCAATTAATATGCAATTCTGACTTTTTTAAATGAAAACATTTGTCTGCCCATAGCTCAGTTTTGCTGAGCAATGTTAAGCCAAGCTAAGCAATTTAGCCAGTCTGAACATTGCTAAGCAGTCCCATTCTAAACTCCGCTCAGCTAAACAGATTTGCACACTGTTAAGCACTGCCAAGCATTTGCCAATTTAAGCACTGCTCAACTCAGCTTAGTGGGTTTGCACACTGCCGAGCTTTGCTCAGCATTTTTAAAAATAGTCCAATGGCAGCAAAGGGTGGGAATATGGCCCTATTTAAAGCAGACAGGCAGGAATACAGGCAGAACCTGTTAGAGTTTGATCCCTGTAGGAACTATTTCGGGTGCTGGTGAAGGAGCGCACTTTCAGGTGCAGTCCTGGGGCATGCTGGAGTCCAGGGTCATGGCTGGGCTCCTTGTAAAGAGCCATGATATCAGACTGCTGCAGGGCCAGTACTAGGGCTCAGAATACAAGTCTGAAGCCTGGAACCATCTGGCATGTGAGCTCACCAATGGCACTGGCATCCCCCATACTGGTGATCAGGTCCGCAATCATTATGATGGCCTGAAATGGAGGAAGGGGCATTCTTGGCCCAATGGATTAGAGATGCATGGGATGGGAATGCCCCAGAAGTTTGTAAGTATAGCAACTGTTGATTTATCAAATTATAATATGAATATCTAATAGACAGGTATGCATAATGGTGTGTTTTCTCCCCACAGCTGCAGAGAAGTGGGCTCATAATGTGGAGGCCCATGGTGGATGACTGGCAAGGCTGTGCTGACAGTGTAGTGAGTACAGATATATCATGCAATATATATATATATATATATATATATATATATATATATATATATATATATATAGTCCAATAAAAAAGAAAGTGTAATTGTTTACTGCCATTTGGTATATTGTGTTCTGCATGTACTGAATAAATGTGTTGATAGATCAACATTCATATTAATAGCTAAGGCCAGGTACTGTGCAATACAGATGAAGGCAGCAAGCAAGCTACTATTGATAAAAGAAAGCCAATACTGTAGTCATACTGTGCAAGAATAAACCTGTCAATAAGCTATACTGTACTTGCTACTCTGAAAGTCTTCTTCTTCTTCTTTTGGCTTTTCCCAGTTAGGGGTCGCCACAGCGGATCATCTGTCCGCTCATGATTGGCAGTGGAATTTTACAGTGGCGAGTTGCCAGCCCGGTGCCCAACCTTCCACAGAAGGCACACACACACTCACATCTAGGGCCAATTTAGAATGTCCAATCCACCTACTGCATGTCTTTGGGATGTGGGAGGAAACCGGAACACCCAGAGGAATCCCACGCGACCACAGGGAGGACATGTAGACTCCGCACAGAAGGCACCCCAGCCAAGAATCGAACCAGAGAACCTCTTGCTGTGAGGCAACAATGTTAAACGCTGCACCACCGTGGCCGCCTACTCTGAAAATAATAACTGATATACATTCTTCCTTTGCAGGATATGGAGTACAACTGAATGTAGACTGTAATAAACTACTGTGTCATGTTACCTACAATAAAACTTATTCCGAAAAACTGTTGTGTTTAATCTGGTCTGTTTTTGAAGAAATCCAAGTGTACAGGTGATGCACAGCAAATATGGCTATGAGATCAGGAATCCAGTGTGGTTTGTCTGCTAGGCAGCTGTTATGCCAAACTGTAGATGTGGAGCTGTACAACAAGATACAATGAAAAGTGATATATGTTCTGCACTAAGATCTGAACCTTGAATAGTAATGTGTAATGTATTATAGTATGTTCCCTGCAGCATTGTCTTATGTTAACCTTTGCTTTTCAGCTACATGTATTCCTGAATGTAGGTATGCTGATGCAGGCAAGTATGAGACCGTAGTAGTTGGAGACTGCAAATATATCTGATGTGCAAATGTATATGGGTGGGTATGCAACCCAGCACCCTGCTATGGTTTGTACAGATCACACATATTCATATCCACTAGGGGTTAAATGTGTACACCTGCATTCAAAGTATCAATACACAGTTCACTAACTATCTATCATGCATGAATCTCAGGCATGTATGTTCAAATGTCACTACACTCTTCTGTGACACTCCACTTAGATTACCAGGTTAGACTGTGTAACCAAGTAAGTTTTAGGCACAAATCAGTCAAGCAGTTGACAGCAGTGCCCCAGTAGCTCAGTATGATATGAAATAGCTATATGTTGTTAATTTATGCACGCACGGACCACAGTTTAAATCCAGGGACTGGTACAAAGATGTGTTCATAGCGACACACAAGTAATCCTGAGTATTTGTAGAAACTGTCAGGTAGTGTTAACAGATATTTTTGCCACAGGGCTCACAGGTAAAGAAATGTTTGTATTACCTGTATGGAGGCTATGCTAATAAACTGTGTACAAATTTTCCAATGTCCAGCCCCATACCGACAAAAGACAGCAGGATAGCTATATACGCCATGCACTCTTCCCGATACATGTCTCTCAAGTTTCACATTGTCATGGCTAGGGATCACTGTTGCCAATAACTTTGTACACAGATATAAATCCAGTACAAGAATGCCAGTAGCACACTCACATAACATCAGTGCAGGTATGTAACCCTGACATGTAGGAGTCCCCTCTATTCATGTATCTAGTGTTGCCACAGCTTGACCCAGGCATTCCAGGTCGACAGATTAACAGGTATATATGCGCTACAGTAGTTATAGCCCTCAGGCAGATGTAAAGTGAGGGAAGACCTGTAGAGAACTGAGCAGTACTGTTGTGAAAAATATAGCCTATACAGTTGTTAATGGACTGTCTTCCTCTCTCCCCACCCCATGTCTGCATCAATAATAATTATTCATATACTATGGTTATATTGTTCTCAAAACCTAATGTTGCGACTTGTATTCTATTATTGTTCATATATTTAAAAGGTTGCATACTAGCACACCTTGTTCAAATTCCATTGTTGTTGGCCTGTTGCCATAACTGTTTCTGGCATGCTGTTACAATAATGACTGTTATCCCATTTATGCACGTGTTCTGTTTGCCATGCAATTTTTCCAATTCTATTGTTCTGTGTTAATTGGAACACCCATGCATGCTGTTATAACTAATGTTGAAATCTGTTGTCCATGACTAACTAATGCACTTTGAAAAACCTCCACACCATAGCATGTTTGGGTAGGCAGATTCCAGCTGATCCGCCTGTCCCACCTCACCTGGCCACTGCACTGGGTCCCAATACATCTGGGACCCAACCCAAACTGCATCCTCCGCTGGTCCTGCACCACCTTAGGGGGGAACCGCGTCAGGGACTGGACCTATCCCCCATGGGCACGGAGAGGACCCTGTCACCCAACACCACTTCTGAGGTATGGTGTGCAGGGTCATCCATAGGCACTTGGATGTACATCGAGGGCAGACTGGTGCACATGAAGGCGCAGGTTGGCCACGTCATCCAGCCCCCAGCACAGCCACCTTTGGGACCGTGAAGGGGCAGTGGTGACTGCCCAAGGGTGGGGACCTCAGTCCCACTGTTTTCATCTGGGGCACATGGCCCTCCAATTCCCAACCACCCTGCCTGTCCAAGGTGTTTACCCCCCTCATGTGTCATACATCAGCCCTGTCTGCTGTCTTGTCTGTCTGCAAAAGCAACCTCTCCTACCCAACTTACCTCGCCATACTTACCTACAACCTTTCCCAACATCCCACTCTCACCTTAAAAGGGGGGGGGCATCTGTCCCCCCCAAACAAATCACAATCCATACATAACTCTCCATTTCACCCCCACATACACTGACATCAATCAATTTACTCCTGAATTACACAACAAATGTATGATGCACACCACTCCCTGTGGGGTGTGAGGCTCTACATTCTAAATTGTCCACATCATTCACAGCTGTTGCTGCAGAAGAAATGGAAAGCTATGGTCCTTTCCTATACCCATCCTGCATATCCCTAGCTACCGTTCATAATGTTTTTCCACCTGCTTACCCCCATTTCACCACTTTCCTATCAACCCTTTTTTCTTTTCTTTTTTTGGAATTAGCACTGGTTTAAGCAGGAGTAAGCGCCACTAAGCAAAGTTAAGAGAAGCTAAGCATCTTTTGGCATTGCTTAGCATCATGTAAAACCATGCAAACCTGCTTACAACTGCTTAAAACTGCTTTAATCACTCTATCTCATTTATCCACTTTTCTGCCCAACAACAAAATAACTGGCCCTATCAAGCCTTGAACCCAGAACCCTATACACTAAAGTCAGAGAAATGCACCACTACATCAAAACAGCTGTAGGAATTAGTAAAGCGTTTGTAAATATATCATGCATTCCAATCATTTAACATTAGAGAAAGAAAGCCATCACTACCAAGTCTTGAACTCAGGACTGTGTGCAGTAGAGTCAAAGCAACACACCACTCAGCCAACACAACTGTAAGAGTTAACAATACTTTTGTGAATATATCATGGATTACAGTCATGTAATATTAGGGGAAAAAGACAAAGCTTCCAAGTCTTGAACAAAGGACCTTCTGAAGCAGAGTCACAACAACTCACTACTGTACCAATTCAGCTCTGAAGAAATACTGATGCATTTGTAAATATATCATGCACTACAGGGATGTAGTTTCAGTGACAAATATTGAACTCAGAACCATGCAAACTACAGTCAGAGCAACATATCAGTAAGTCAACAGACCTCTGGAGTATAGTAACTGTTTTACAAACATATCCTGATTGCCAGTCACACACTACTCCTACATATATTGGCCCAAATCACAGTATACTTTGGCCTCTGATGCAGACACAGAACCAGTACACAGACAAATAAATGCTGCTGGATGTACAGGAGGCCTACATATCAGGCAGAGCTGACAACTGCACAGACTGTTGCTGAACATCTAGAATTGTGCCCCCTATTTATGGCAAGGTCATCATAAAACGTACTCTGTGTGTTTACATACTAGCAAGGCAGTGCAGATTGGGGTTACAAAACCATGATAATACAACATAGGAATAATGGATCCCTGCAATGTCCAGCAAACCTGGTTGCACCTAACGCAGTTGCTGCCACCCACAGTAGCACATTAAAGGCCTGCAGGGTGGGACACATTTCACAATTATGAATATGTGTACTAAATATTGCCTAACACTCTCTGGAAGGCACTGTTACATAACATATGCACCACAGGCACATGCCTCACCTGGACTGTTGTGGGTACCCTCAACCAGGCCATGCTGTGACACAACAGCTGACACTGCACCATCACTGATAGTAACAGCTTGCTCTCCACCAGTGTCTTCACAATCCCTGGTCTGACTCCTGGCCAGAATGCAGCAGCTGTGGCCTGCTACACATGCAGCAGTATGTCCAACTACCTACTATATACCTAACAGTGTTCCCAAACTACTAGAGTAGGGCATCCACACAACATCCAAACATCAAGGGTTGGTTGGGAGGGTGTTGAGGTTTTAAGGGACATGTCTCAGTCTGCCCCTAAAAACATACTAAGTTGATAGCCCAGCATCAACTGTAGCAGCATCCACAGTCAGAAAAGGATCTATGACACTCATATCTGCCTGTCTCCTTACTTACCCCAACACACATTTACACACTACACTGCTACAGAATCTGAAATTCAGTTAACAATGGTCAGACATACATACCTCTCAACTGTACAGATTTCCACAGAATGCCCAGATTTTTGGCTCATATTTTTGGTATGTTCCTCAGAAAAGTTTCAGTTTTCTGGCAAATCACTGTGATAATATGAGGAATGAAGTCACTAAATAATGATATACATTTGAGTTTCAGACTTCAAATCCTTCATAAAACGTACATCAATGCAAACACTGTTACTCTAGCAAGTTTATAAGAGCAATATTTAAAATCTGTCCTCATTTTTGGCCCTTTGACCCCCATTTTGTTGGGCTTTGTCCAGATTTCTTGTGCTAAGAGGTTGATAGGTTTGCAGACATAGCATTCAAAACTGTGGATATACTACATCCATCCAAACACTGGACAGTATTTCCACCTATGGTCTGTGATGCTGTAGCTCCCACACCTCAATAATGTACTCCTCACAGGGCAGGAAAAGGTGCAAAGCCCACATGAAAGCCTTAATTATAGCACTGTGTTGCCATGCCATTGCCTAATGGAAAGGCAACACAACTGTTCTGGATGCAATTAGCAAGTGGGAGACACAGATTGGTGCACAGGCCATCACCTGTTCATGAGCATTACCTACAAAAGGCAAGCTGCTTCCTATGCTAAACAGGTCTGCCACTTTCTTCATGAAGACAGACTGTGATTCTGTACAATACTACTTGTGGATTTTTTTCTGACAAAAGAGTACAGCACTATACCAGGTATGTCATACAATTAAGCATGTAATGGAATACAGATGGGGGATGCAGTCATGGGGAATAGGAATTTAAAAGTAGGTCTTGACAATACTTCCTAGACTAACATGTTGCTGTTAGTCTGCTGTCCAGCAACTAAGGCCATCCCTGATGGCTCTGTCTGCTGTGACATAGATCACAGTTCTGGCCCCTGAGTCACCCCAGCAATAGTCAGCTCACATATGACTACTACTGGATTGTCTGTTGTATAAGACTGACTGTGACACTGCCAGCCCAGCTAACTGGGATGCTGTAAATAATCATATGTCATTTGTGAATATTAATATGATACATATACTTGTCTTACAAATGTAAGAGACCTATATATGTTACGTGAATATTAAACAACTGGTACAGAAGTGTGTGTTGCAAGGTGTGTTATGCACTGAGCTCATACCTCTCAACTGTCCAGAGTTTTGCAGACTGACCATGTTTGCCTCATATATATAGTCATTTCCTCAAACATTTGTGTTTTGTCTGGCAAATCACCAGCAAATCATTAAAGACTGAACTCATAAAATCATAGCACACATTTGAAAGTCAGATGTCATATCCTTCAGAAAATTCATGTGAATGCAAAACCTGGTATTCTATCAACTGTCTACATGTGTAAGAGCAATATTAATTTTATAAACTGTCACTATTTTTAGGCCTTTGTCCCCCCTTTATTTGTGTCTTTGTCCAGATGTCTTGTTCTAAGAGGCTGAGAGGCATGACTGAGTTTCAAGGATGTATCCACAGTGTACTATACTGGCAAAGAACAGAAATGTATATCATGTATTACCTGAACAAATGTATGCATTAATAGTAGAAGCTGGAAGCCTCAAACATACAGACATAAGTTATAAAACATCAAGTAAATAAGCTGAACTTGTTTTACGAATGTGTTATCTCAGTTCCAGTGCAGTAAGCAGACATAAATGTCTACATCTAGAGGTTTTGTATTGTTTTAAAACATAAATAATTACTAGGTTGAAAATGTAAAGGTGTTGAAGTGTATTATGACTTCCAGTTGTACACAAACATCAGACAGATATGTACTTCTGACGCAAAGAAGTTAAAATGTATATTAGTTGCTGTTAGCCTGGGAACTGAAGGCAGGTGACAAACACTGATGTAATCTGAGCTAACCCAGCATTAATGTTGATTATTACTTTCAGACTTGTCTCAGAGAAAGACCTTTGCATGTTGTATGTGTCTTTGTATCTGACAACATCCACTCATCTGCATTTACCTTGCTAATAGTAAGGAACTAGGGAAGTGTAAAATTGTTTGCATATAGATGGGAATATAGTATATCTATCTGATGTTTCCGTGGTCTGCATTGCTCTGAGTATCACTCATTTCTGCACTTAATTTTGATTTGAAGCTCTTTATTTAAGGTGTGATCACTTCTATTTTGTATCTTATTCTAGTATTACATTTGTTTTGTGTTTGGTATTCTGTTCTGTTGGAGTTCTAAGAGTTCTTGGCTAGGGTCAGTTAAAAAGTTACCAAAGAATTCATTTGCAAACTGTGAATAGCATCAGTTAATTAGTGGGTGGAGTTGACAGACAGCATTGCACTTTTATTTAGACATATCTGTAGTTAGCTGAAGTATTTGTGTGGTCTGCATTGCTCTGTGTATCAGTCATCTCTGCATTTAATGTTGATTTGAAGTTCTTTATTTAAGTTTTGATCACTTTTATTTTGTATCTTATTCTAGTATTACTTTTGTTTTAAGATTTCTGTTCTGTTGGAGTTTTAAGAGTTCCCCCTTCCACCCACCCAGTCCTTGTTATGTCCTACATTTGTTGGCTTTTGAGTTTGCCACCCCTACTATAAATCACATTTTGGACACTCCTCTCAGTCCCATCTCATCAGCTTATTTTACTGAGTAGAGAGCGATCATTTGGGAAGCCCCCCCCACTTAGTTTCTCAACCTTAAATTATCGTGTTTCATCCCTTCCCACTTAACCTAAAAAAATTACTGTATTTGTGTTTCTTCCTATTTTATTACTTTATTTTACTTTTACTGGCTGTTCTTAAAAGTACTCAGTTGCATTTATTACTGCTTGTTAATAGCCTGATTAAAGTGTAACTGTTATCCTAAGCCTTTTGTCTTAAGCACTTGGATTTCAGAACAGCTGTTTTACATTTAGAAGGTCTGTGGTCTGGCCTGTACTCTTGTGGGATGAGAAGGTAGATTATGCCCTTCTGAGCTGGGAATTGCTGGTTAAAGGCTTATTGTGCCTGCTTATTTGAACTGTTTCTTTCTGAAATTGGTGTGCCTTGTTTGCTGTAGCATTGACTAGATTCAGACCTGCTGAATCTAGCTTTGTTTGTATAACTTGAGCACTAATCCAGGCCATCTTTTTTGGAGAGGGATTTTTTGCACCCTAGTGGCAGCACTGTGCAGTTTGAACTTGTTTGATTGAAGACTGGTGGAACAGGGCTCTGTTTTGAGCTTTTTTGTTGGTTAATTTGTTTAAATCAGTTTGCATCTGCTACTTTTATATTTAAGTGTGTATCTGTTCTCCTGTGTTAAATTGACCTAACCAGAGTTTAAATATCTTTAGCATAGTCTGGTTACAGATTTGCTGTATTCAGATCTGTTTGTGTGATTCTTGTGCTTCCTGCTACACCATCTTGTGTTGGCCAGGGCCTGCCTACACTTACTGGGAGTAAGTGAACTGGTTGGAACTGGTCTGGCACAGGGTGTAGAGCTAAGAGCTCAGGGACAAGGGTTAATTGGTCAGTTCCAGTGTTTGTATTTTACCTTTGTCTGTTTATCTCAGTTGTATTTTTCCCTTACCAGCACTCCTGTGTGAGTGATGCCCCCGCCTGCAGCTACTGTATTGATTTTATCCAGCCATACTCACACCTATAGATACTCTCCTCAGATAGTACCCACTCTACTATCCCTGACCTGTCTTCCACAGATTCTGATAACCATGGACACACAATTGCCAGTGGTTTCTCCTGCTACTTTGGTTGATATGGGCATCCTGAGACAGTGTAGCAACCGCCTTATGTACACAGACAACCCTCGACTACTACTACTACCTAGGAACACAATAAGTGAGAGATGCAATCACATTAAGAACCTAGGATCCTTGCTGTCTCAGTCACATGCCAGTACATGATTGACAGACCATGATGCTTTGCCAGAGATGGCATTCATCTGTCTCCCCTGGGCTTTAGGCTTCTGGCAAAGGCTCCTGCCTCCCCCATAGTGCCTTTTATAGACAAAGTCATAAGCACAAAATTACCAACATGAAAAAATCCTATAAATGAAATATAAAGGTCATGTTGGTAAATGCTAGAAGTCTTATCACGAAACCACAATCATTGCAAGAATTCCTTGCTCTGGAGGATGCTGACATTTGTGCAGTCAATGAAACCTGGTTCAAAGCTATGGAGAGCACCCCAACCTTACCAGGTTACTCATCCTACCATACTTTGCGACCCCAAATGGAGGGCTACAAAGCCAAAGGAGGTGGAGTTTCTATATTTATCAAATACATACACATACATCCAGGCTGGTTAAATGGTATGACACACAGAATACACTCTAGGTGCAGTTAACTGTTGACAAAACACCTATTCAAATCATAGCTAGCAACAGAGCCCCCAACCATGACTCAGGACACCCACTCACCTATCTGAGCTTACTTAAATCCATCAAGATTCAACCCTCTACCCTGATCCTGGGTGGCTTTAACTACCCAACCATAGAGTGCAAAACCTCTTCTAGCCCAAACCTGAATGCCCAGGGATTCCTCGACTTCATCAATGGCAATGCATTGGATCAGCTGGTTGACACCCCTATGAGAGGTGAAATTATCCTGTACCTGGACCTAACCAACATGAGTAGACACTGTAGCACTACTACAGTGTCATCCTGCTTGGTATGATCCAATCATAAAGTGATCACCTTTGAAGTCACTCTCCCCTGAACTCCCCTTGTCAGGGTCAAACAAAAATATTTTCCAAAGCTTACTACAATCTTCTCAGAGCAGGTATAAGCAGCTTCATAGCCACCATCCCTGTAGCTGGAACTAGCACTAATGTCCAAGCCTACACCAAAAACTATATGAGCACCTACATAGCTGTATGGACTCTCCAATACCTGACAGGATCAAATCATCTTACTCAAGGAAGAGTAAACCTGTCTGGTGGACAACAGCAATAAACATATTCTCTAATATACCCTGGATAGCTTAGTGGTAAGTCCCATGACTATAGTGTACATGGTCCAGAGTTCAACACCTGCAATGCTTTACAAATGTTTTTTACTCCAGAATAAGGCTCATTTAAGCAGTTGTAAGTATGTTTAAAAGTGTTTGTGTGACATTATAGCAGTGGTTAAACACAGTTAAACAAACTTTGTAGCGTATGTGGGAAGAAATAGCCAGAGAATTGTTATGGCTAGGCTTGTATAGGTCTTAGGGCCGATAGCCTAGTACCAACCTATGAACCTATGGACCTAATAATAGAAGGGAAAAATTGCTGTCCAGGGCCAAGAAGGGGCAGGTGCCAAGTTGGAAGCAATCTCTCCTTTGTCTGAACAAGCAAATAAGGCCACTGGTAAAATCCTCTAATGCTAATTTCGAGTCCAGGTTGGCTACGTGCACCAAGGACAATCACAAGGCCTTCTTCACATATGTCCACAATCTCAAAGTCAACACCCAAATTTGCTCTGAACTTGTGGTCAATAAAACCACATACGCAAATGCCATAGAGCTAGCCAACCTGCTAGCAGACAGGTTCAATGAAAACTTCACCCCCCTGTCCCCCAAATCAGTAAACCAGGACATCCCCATCTCCCGCCCCCCTCCTCTCATCACCATGGAGCAGGTCCTTAATGCCCTCTAAAAGGGGAAAAATGAAGTCTTCATGGGACCCGATACCATCCCTGGCTGTATCCTGCATGAACTCATGTATGAGGTCTCAGCTTCATTAGACACCCTATTCAACCACAGCCTGAGCAGTGGCTTCATCCCAGCTGAATGGAGGACAGCCACTGTCATCCTTCTACACAAAGGTTGAGCGTCCACTGACACAGGCAGTTATAGGCCCATCAGACTAAGTAGCCTGATCTGCAAGGCCATGAAATGCATTATCATGGACCTTATAAACAAGGACATTGGCAACTTCCAAATGCTTTTCCATACACAGTTTGGTTTTGTCAAAAAGAAATCATGCTTGTTAAACTTTGTTGACTTCGTTGAAACAGTCACCAAAGTCATGGATGAGAGGAAGATGGTGCACAGTGCCTACCTTGACCTAGACAAAGCCTTTGACACTATTTCCCACTCAGCCCTAATACATAAACCCTCCAAGTTAGGTATTGACACACATGTTACCAGGTGGGTAGCTAACTGGCTCACTGATAGCACCCACTCAGGCAAAGTAAGGGAAGCCACCTCTAGTAGTATGCCCGTAACAAGTGGTGTACCTAAGGATCAGTCTTGGGGCTTCTACTGTTTGGAATATACTTTTCTGAGGTGCAAGCCAAAACCAGTTGTCTGTGGCTGACCATGTTTGCAGATGACTGCAAGCTGGGCACTGTCTTAAATTCACCTAGTGATGTGAACATTCTCCAAGAGGGCCTTACCAAAACTAATGACTGGTGCCAGAAGCATGACCTCAAACTGAATGCCAAGATATGTATCATTATCCCCTTTGGGGAAAATGTCATCCCCACTAATTATCACATTAATAATGTAATAAGCATGCAATCAGTCCTGAGGGACTTGGGCACCCAGGTTGATACAACCTGAGTTTTGACCACCACATTGTCACTGCTGTACGGAAGGCTTTTTACATGGCCCACCTCATAAATAAGGGTATTTCATCCAGGAACAAGGAGGTTATAACATCTTGTACTCCTCCCTTATCAGACCCGTTATCGAAAATGATGCCTCTTCAGCATGTACCTAGCCAAGCACATGCAGTAATTGGAGAGACCACAGAGGTTTCTGACCAGAAAAATCCAGCGTCTCAAACAACTATCCTATACAGATAGGCTAAAAGCCCTGTCCCTCTACTCATTCTCATATAGACTGCTCAGAGGTGACCTGTGTCTGGCATACAAGGCCATTTCCGACCCAGCCTTGATGGAGTTGCTGCATATCTGTAAGACAAACTCCACTCGCGCAACCCACATGCAAGGTCTTAACCTGGTCTGTGACATGAATAGAACTTGCTGGGATAGATTTGTGTCCCAAAGACTCCCCCATCCATGGACTAGACCCCCTCTCCATGTCAAGCAGAGTACCTCTCTAGCTCTCTTTAAGGGGAACCTGGATGACTGGATGGGAAATAGAAAATACACCCCTGGATCCCACCTGTGTCCCTGCTGGACAGGGGAAACAGGTGTTGACTTTGAAGGAACATGGGTGAAAATCATGGCTAGGCTTACTGTATAGGGGCCTCCAGGCCAATAGCCTAGTCATCCTATGAACATATGAACCTATTACTTTAGATGCTTGCTATATTTATTTTAGACTGTCCTGCATTGTTGTCTTAAATTATTCATTGTGAGTCTGAACTCTACAGTTACTATATTGATTGTGTATTGTCTTGTTCCTTTATTAGTTATAATTAAATGTAGTTAAACCTTGTAATTGTGTCTGGTCTATATAGAACTAAGTAAGCTGTTAGAGTACTTGCATATGTATTTGGTGACACTGTATAGCCCATTGAAATAGTCTTGCTCTTGGTCACACTAACCATTTGGATAATGGGTACATCACACAGTAGGATTCATCACTCTTTGTTAAGGGCCTTAGGGAAGCTGATAAAGAGCTGGATTGTGGCAATCATAACTACTTTTTAGTTTGGGAAGATGTGGCCATAGTTAGTAAATCTGTGCCAACCATTCCCAGGAGTGTGTGCGTGTGTGTGTGTGTGTGTGTGTGTGTGTGTGTGTGTGTGTGTGTGTGTGTGTGTGTGTGTGTGCTTGATTTATAAATCAAATCCAAAATGTGTGTGTGTGTATGTGTGTGTGTGTGTGTGTGTGTGTGTGTGTGTGTGTGTGTGTGTGTGTGTGTTTGTGTGTGTGTGTGGGTGTTAGCTACTTGAGCAGGGACACAAAGCCCTGGTCAGACAGAGAGGGTGATGGAGGTTTTGGCTTTACCACTTTGCTGAGATATTAACCGTATAGCTGTGCCACTGGGGACTCTTACTGGGGATCTGTGTGTCTACTTGTCATCCTCCCATTGTATGCATCCCTCACTGATGCTACTGGTGAGGATTGAGATTCCTTGATTACTGGGCCAGTGCAAGGGCATCACACTGACAGCACAAAGTGGTGGATACAGCTGGCAAATCACACCATGTACTGTCATTGAGCCCCTCCAGTCTGCCAATGTCATACAGGATTATTTCACAGATTATCCAGGTCTCCCTGATCATTCTTGATGTACTCTGGCTAGGTCACTGTGTACTCTACACCTGTATCTGATTGCCTGACACCTATGGCTAGCATACTAGGTGGGCCCCTGCAGCAGGACAGCATGTTATAGGCAGTAGTAGTGGGGGGATGTTAGCTCTGGCTCAGCAGCAGTGAATACATACTGAGGATACAATGTAAGGGAATGGATACAGTAATAGATATTCATATACCATTAGTGTGACCCCAGGGGGACTGGCATGTCACAGACACATTCCCCAAACTCTGTGGACAACCATCATGTATTGTCCAACTGGTGTGCAGAAATACACATTTGTCTGGCAGGGCATCTACATCTATTAAGCACATGTACCCATTCTGCAAACATCTGGGTGCTGCAGATGTCAGACACCTATGAAGAGGTCACCCTGCACCACATATGCACTGCTCTCTCTTATCGTGTACCTTAGATGTTCCTGGAATGTCCACATGCAACTGTAGTAGCACTCACCTATTTGTTGGATGTAGGCTGGATGACATGGTACTGTCAAATTGCCCATAGGGGACACCTAGCAGTCGATGGCAATGATGTGTGTGGACACATAACAACACAGTCTGTCACAACAGTCAGGCCATTTGTGGTAGTCATGGTATCATCTCAGGTTACTAGGCTATGGGCCCTGAGCAGACATATGCCTAGGCCACATGTTAGCCCATGTGTAATCAAGGCAGCAGCTGATGTCCCTGTCCATCAGGGGCACAGGTGGTATCCCAAGTGTGTATGAGCTGTTAACCATCCAGTTGACCAGGTTATGCCTGAAAAATGTTTAGGTAGCTACACTGCCTGATGTAGACATGGTGCCCCTTTCACCGCAGGGTGCTTGTGTGTGACACACATGTGAGCTGCCAACAAGGCCAGACCAGGTCACTCACAAGGTTGAGGGTGTGTGTGTGTGTGTGTGTGTGTGTGTGTGTGTGTGTGTGTGTGTGTGTGTGTGTGTGTGTGTGTGAGTGTGCGTGTGTGTGTGTGTGTGTGTGTGTGTGTGTGTGTGTGTGTGTGTGTGTGTGTTTGCTTTTGTTTACTGTTTGTGCAATCTTGGAGTTAGTATATATATATATATATATATATATATATATATATATATATATATATATATATATGTATGTGGGGGGTGCAGTGGGGCTTTCCCCCCTGCTTATTTGTGTTAATACAGTGTAGCATGGCTTGCACTTGTGCAGCAGTCCCAGCAATGTGGAGTCAGTGATTGCCTTGTGTGCCACAGTGAGGTCACTACTGAGGAGTATGTATGACACTGGGTAGAGCGTTGGCCTTATAGCCTATAGGTGCATGGTAGATCTTTGATGGCCTGATATTCCCTGGTGGGAAACCTCTGTGATATCCCCAGACACTGCATGTGCTGTCTGATGTGAATGATGAATGGAGGATTATGCACAGTAATGGTCCTCATTGGGTGGAACATGAAACATCAGGATCAGGAGGGCAACGCATGCTGTAATGCCAGTATGTTGACAATATGCGCACACATACTGCGCTGAAAGATGGCAGGGGTATGATGTGGGTGTTAGCAGTGGACAGTGTTAGCAAAAGTTGATGTGCAGGGTCTGCACTTAATGGTGGCCAATGTATGTGGTCCTGTGATGTGTTCCCCTGTTCATGTCTTTCAGGTGGAATGTACCACAGATGGAACCCGGCTTTCTCAGAAGCCAAGACTGCATCAATCACTGATGCCCTCAGACTCCATCACAGGGTACTGCTGAGAGGGAGCTGGCAAAACCTGCAGGAATGCACTGTCCTGTAGGCAGAACTGGTAGCAACCGTCAACAATGTGGGTCACCATGACAGGACCTATGAACAGGTCCCACACCGTGCCACAGACCTATTACACATTGCACAGCAAAGGGCTACAGCTGTGGCCAGGGACCAAGCTGGCACAAGTGGAGGCCATGCTTTGCAAGCACCACTCACAAACTATGGTGCAGCCATTTTCATCCCAGGAAACCATCCCTACATATGCTGTGAAGATGGTTGGCACAGAGTCAACAGCCGAGGAGCATCCAGGTAAGGTGCCAGTGGACATCACTTCACTACTGTAGCATTCATAGTGGCAGCCTTTGCAAACCTGGATGCATATGTCAGGTCAAATTGCATTTGTGGATGAGGTTTTATAATGCACACAACTACACACCTATTGTGAATGTCAGCAATTTGGCTAGTATCACAGCTTGTAGTTTACATGCTCAGAAATGCACATATTATCCTTTACCAATGCCACATGTGTGTGTGCTGACAATACCTCTCCCCCACAACTATATAGGTACCTCTGGTGAGGCTGGGGAACAGCTACTTATAGCCGGTGAGAGTGAAACTGTATTGTTGTGGCTCACCAATACCCTAGGAATGTAAAGGGCAGCCAGTTTTTCATATACACAACTGTTATGCTTAGCCATATTTCAATATGTGCATGTTCACTTGTGGTGGGGTAATTGCAGGGCATCACATTAGTCATCACAGGAGCCTATTCACAGGAGCTATAACATATTGACATGCACGTTTGTATAGGTGTAGCCACCCTGCTATACAGGAGTAAATTAGTATCGTGGACACAGGTGCACTGTGTGTTAGATGAAGATCCAGCACATACTCCCACTCCTCATGTATCTCACAGGTGTATAGTAATAACAACATTAAGTGGACATAGCTGCACAGCATGTTGTTGAGGGCCTTTCCACAGTCTGTCTGTTGTGGTCTGATTGTGTGTTGTACATGTCATGTGTGTGTGCGTGTGTGTATGTGTGTGTGTGTGTGTGTGTGTGTGTGTGTGTGTGTGTGTGTGTGTGTGTGTGTGTGTTCATAGGTTCATAGGTTCATAGGTTCATACTAGGCTATCTGCCCTAGGGCATTTATAAGCCTAGCCAGAGTGTGTGTGGCTTTCACCACCCCTTAGGATGAGAATACTATACCCATTAGTTTGCTGTGCCTCTGTCCAGCAGTGATACAGAGATGATTCCCGGTAAACCCACGATCTCCCATCCACTCAAGATTTCTCTTGAACAGAGTCAGTGAGGGCTCTGCCTCACATGGACTGGGATTCTGTTCCATAGTGTAGGGAGTCTCTGGGTGATGAATCTGTCCCTCCAGCACGTCCTATTTATATCCGTGTTGAGGTTTAAGTCTCTTGCTCTCGTGGCTCTGGTGGATTTGGATTTTTGAGGTGGAGCATGTCCATTAATTCCGGGTTGGACATGGCCTTGTATGTCAGGCACAGATCACCTCTGAGCAGACGGTATGCGACTGAATAGAGCTGGAGTTTCTTCAGTCGGGCATCGTATGACATATGTTTGAGCCCTTTATCCTTTTGGTGAGGAACTTTTGGGGTCTTTCCAACTGCTGCAGGTGTCGGGTAAGGTACATTCAATGGGGCGTTGTACTCAATCATTGGTCTGATAAGTGAAGAGTACAGGGGTACAATGACCTCTCCTGATCTGGATGTGAATCCCTTCATGATCAGGTGGGCAATGTAGAAGGTCTTCCTAACCACTTTGGCAATGTGAGTGTCAAAGAGAGGTTACTGTCAACTTGGGTCCCCAGGTCCCTGATAACTTCTTCCGTGTTTAATGGATTACCACCTATGTGGTAATTAGGGGTTACCTTGTTTTCCCAAAGGGTATGACTATACATTTTTTGGCATTTAGCTTAAGGCCATGGCTCTGGCACTAGTTATCCATTTCTATGAGACCTTTCTGGAGGATGTCTGTGTCTGATGGAGTGTCATTTATGGTGCCCAGTTTGCAGTCATCTGCAAATTTTGTCAGCCAAAATCCCCCTATGTTTGCCTGCACTTCAGAAAAATAAATGCCGAACAAGAGGGGGCCCAGGACTGAGCCCTGTGGGACACCGCTCGTGACCGGCTTAGAGTCTGACATGGCACCAGCAACTCTAACCCTGTGTGTTCTGTCCTTGAGCCAGTTTGCAACCCATCTTGTGACATATGGGTTTACATCTAAGCTGGTGAGCTTTTCTATGATGCCCGAGTGGGGTATTGTGTCGAACGCTTTTGCTAGGTCAAGGTAGGCTGTGTGAACTGCCTTACCCTCATCAATGGCCTTAGTGACTGTTTCAAAAAGGTCAACCAAGTTCAAGAGGCAGGATCTGCCTTGACAAAGCCAAATTGGGTAGGATCCAGTGTCTGTAGGTCCCCAATGTCTTTATTTATGAGTTCCATTGTGATCCTCTCCATAGCTTTGCAGACAAGGCTCGTCAAGCTTATGGGGCGGTAATTTCAGGCTCCGTAGAAGCACCGCCTTTGTGGAGTGGGACCACAGTTGCCGACGCCATTCTTTGGAGTGATCCTGTAGTAAGGCTAAGATTAAACAGCAGCCTTATGTGTGGGTTTAGTTCCTCATTGAGTTCGTGTAGCACACAGCCGGGGACACCGTCCGGTCCCATTGATGCTGTGTTTTTGCTTTAGAGAGCAGCTCTCACCTGGGCATCTGAGATGTTTGGGAGGCTAGACTCTGGTGGGATAGATATTTCTCCTTTGGGGAGGAGGGAGAAATTTGCACTGAACCTGTCTGCCAGTATGTTGGCAATGTCTGTGGGTTCAGTGATTTTTTTATCACTTTGGACTAATTCTGAGCATATCTGGGAGTTTCCACCAAGGTTTCTAACATAGCTAAAGAAGGCTTTATGATTGTCTTTTGTGTCATTAGCGATTTTTCTCTCAAAGTTGGCCTTGGATGATTTTATGAGTGATCGTAGTTTTTTGCTAGTATTGATCAGAGATGCCTTCCCATTTAGGGATTTTGCTCTGTCATGTAGTAGCTTTCTCCTCTTGTTGTAGAGTTTGTTTATGGCTGGAGTCCACCAGACCGGGCGCCTGCCTTTGGTGGAAAGGGTCTTGATTTTATTAGGGATTGCTTGATCCATACATTCCTGGAGGTGCTCGTAGAAGGCATTTGTAAGGGTTTCAGCAGCGTGGGTTGTGGTTTCCACTGGCTCGGGGGCCTTGAAGGATACCACTCCAGTCTTAAGAAGTGTGAAGTTTGCTTTTGAGAAGTTCTTCACTGTGGCCGTTTTTGCTTTGGGTGGGGGCGGGATGTGGATCTCCAGTGAGATTAATTTATGGTCTGATCTCACCAATGAGGGATATACTTCCGGTGTGGAGCATTTTGTCCCCATGTTTGTGATGATCAGGTCTAGTATATTTTCTCCTCTTGTGGGAATGGTGACTAGTTGTTCCATAGCATTTGAGTTTATGAACTCAAGGAACCTTTGGGCTAGGGTGTTGGGGCTTGAGTAATGTTCCCAGTCTATGTTTGGGTAGTTGAAGTCACCCAATATGATGGTGTTTGGAGAGACATTTATACTCTCCAGTGTCTTCAGGAAGGCTGTGTGGGTTTCCTGAGTTTGAGAAGGTGGTCTGTAGCATGTTACAAACTGTAGGGCAGTTTTACCTATGGTTAATTGCACCTGGATGGTCTCCGATGCTTCGTGCGTTGCCACTAACCTGGAGGTGTGGGTATCCTTTATGAATATGGATACTCCCCCTCCATTTGTGGTTCGGTCCGGATTTTGGGGCCAGAACGCATGATATGAGGTATAACCTGATAGTGCTGGGGTGCTCTCAGGAGCCTTGAACCTGGTTTCAGTGTGGATTAGCAAACATTATAGTGCAGGTAGTAATTTTCATATGTTGTCTTCCCCTCAAAGGTGAACATGGGGGTTAGGGTCTCTCCCCCTCACAACCTGATGTCACTGTCTCATCAGACTCTGATGATGATGGTGGTCATAGTAAGGCACAGGTACAGTTGTTGGGGCTGAATCTGTACCATTAGTTGACATCACACTTCCAGCCACAATGTCCCCGCACACATTCAGTATGCCCACACATACCCAGTCCTCAGCAACCACAGATATTGGACAGCCAGTGGGTGGTGGCATTGAACAGGCTAGTGTGGTGACTGTGGCATCTGTGACTGTCAACTGTAGCCATAGCCAGAGATCTGGTGAAGTACCACACAGGATAATTGACAGGGGTGCTTGAAGGAGGACTGCTGCCTCTCTAGCCCCTGTCAGAGGTGTCACAGCAGGTGTCATCCGACACATGTTTTGGTCCATCATGGAGGCACAGACACATAGTGAATGGTACAGCAGACAGATGCTCAGGGTCATGGATGCCATCCTTCCTGCCATGTGTGATGACTTCCATGACATTGGTGATGCCGTACATCATTTTGCTGATGTTGTGTATAGACGGTGGGGTGAAACTTTGTCAGTGCTCAACCGTACAATATCAGTGTTTGAGCATGTGATGGTAGTAGGGTGTCGGACACATGGACGTAGGTCAGCAATAACATCAGCTGAGAGGCCAAGTGGCCATGCACATTCACACTCCCCTAGTGGCAGTACCACCAGCACTACTGAAGGGAGGCTGCTATCCACACCACAAAATAGCAGGCCATGGGCATGTGGTCCTGGCCAGTCCTGTGAGGGACACAAATCCAGCAGATAGCAGTCAACATCAGGGAGTAGTACCGCATCTGTCCTTGGGCCTGGTGGTGCCAGTGACACTCTTGGCAGAACCAGTTCCCATGTCCGTGGCTGGAGATGGTGAACTGCACATCCTGCCATGTACAGTCCATGGCTGTCAAACATACCCCCATGTAGGGCTAGCACATGGCTTGACTGTGTGCATACATATACTCACACATCACTATCACAAGCAGGTCACCACCAGACACAAACAGCTCCTCTCCATGGCCCAGTTGAACACCACCCCTCCAGACACACACACACACACACACACACACACACACACACACACACACACACACACACACACACACATGATGTCAACTGAATGGCCTAGCTTAGGCCTTTGGCAACCCCACACCATAGCCTGTGCATGTGATGATACCTGTGCCGCATCCTTGTCATCCATACCAGAGATGCAGGGACATGCTGATATGTGTCTGATGCACTAGGTGAATATAGAACAGGTAATGCCATTATGTAGTGTAGTAATGCCAGTAAGTAGTGTAGTAATGTTACATTGTGTAAAATGCTGTCTGCTGGCAATTGTCATGGGTACACATCGAAGTGTATGTCCCTTTCTGCCATGATGCATTATTCCTGTTAGTACTGCTGACTGACTGTTGTCTTACATACCTTATTCTGTTTCTGTTCCAGGTGTCTGTGTGTGTGCAGCCCGGGGAGCTGCTAACATTACGGAAACTGAGTATGGCAGAGTGGAAACACAGTGACCTTTTCATCGCCATGGTATGGCTGTATATGTACATGTTTACCTAGGTGTGAATGCGTGAAACAATGTATGAGGGACAATGGAGATAGACAGTGTAACCTTGCATGCATACCCCTTGACACAATCAGCTAGCATTTATACATGTCACCTGGGTGTTCCATAGGACCACAGGTTCATAGATGCAGAGGAGGTTACTAGAGTACTGGCCCTTGGTCCTTCACAAGCCTAGCCATTACTTTATCCCCAACAGAATCATCAATTAACACCTACTGCCCTGCCATTGCTGGACACAGGTTGAACCCCAGGGACAGATGTATTTTTTCCCATCCACTCAATCTTGATGCAGTTGATGAGGGTATGCATGATACTGTGTTTGTCATGTTTGTGGAATGTAGTTCTGACACAGGGCAGCCTCTGGTAGCCAAACCTGACTCTCCAGCATGTGTTTCTGCTATCTCATATGCAAGTCAGGCCTCTCATGCTGGTAATGCACATGGAATTACACTCTCATACATGGGGCAGCTGTTGAAGGGCTGAGCACAACATTGCCATCTTGGCATGCCACAGACAACTGTGGACACCCTGAATGATAACCAGTGCAGCAGTACTGATTACAATCTGTCTGTGTGGAGCAAGTTTTGAGGGCCATAGCTGACCTTTGTGAGTGTTAACATAGCCTTTACAGTTTCTGCAGATGTCTGCATAGGTGCATAGCAGACCGGGCATGCTGCTAATGTATTGTTGTACTGACTGAAGACTATTCAGAGGTAATGTCCCCCTTTTGTCTAGATAGTGTCCCTTTACCTACATGGTGAACCTCATACAAGCAGTTCCTGACCACTGCCACTACTTATTGCCTGCATGCAACATTGTTGCCATCCTGAGTACCCAGGTTTGTCATCACAGTCTGTGCATTTATGGGGTTGGTGCTGATGTGGGAAATACTATGGACATGTTCTTGCTGTACAGCATGCTGACACTGTTGTCTGCTTTCAGCTTGAGGCCAGGACCTTGACACCATCCCTTACCCATTGTATGGTCAATAGTAGTGTGTTAGCAGTTTGTGGCTCAATGACAGACTGCACAATACTTACCATTGACACAGCCTTAGGCTGAACCTACGTATGTGGGTGTTGGCAGTTAGCATTCTTGCCTATATACATGTGGGTTATTGGGGGCAGCAGGTAGTCACAGGGCCTTCACATGTCTACATATTGCATAGACGTAGGCGGCACAGATTGTGGTTGCCACCTTATCAAATGTGGACTGTGGGACACGTCTTGTAGTAACGTGACAGCTGGCAGGACATACCATACCCACTGCAAGTGCAACGCACAGGACTTCCTTTAGTTTGCTACTATGACACCTTATTTGTGTGACATTACCTTAGCTTACACCATTTGTCATAACATTAAGATGCTTCTGATGTGCAATAACTGCTTTATGCAATCAGTAGACAACTGTATGAAATGCTTGTTGTCCTACACTCTCAGGACCTCTTTATTTTATCAGTTGTTGTCACAGGTCACACCTTGCCAAACATGGACTGCAACCTGCATGGTGGCACAGATGGTGGCCGTACCTGTGACCTCTGCATATGCCTGCAGATTGTCCTAATGTTTGACACATATTTTCTTTCCGTCTGTTATAACATTGTGGTTTTCTGGCAAATATTTTTAAAATCATGACAGACTAACTTTATGGATTAATGACGGATATTGTCATGTAACAACACATACCCTTTGGAAAGTGCATTCAAATGCACAACCTGTTCTGGTCTCTACTTTCCATGCATGTCACAGAAATATGTGATGATTGTGCTCAATGTTTGGTCTTTGCCCGATTTTTCCATATGTCTTTAACCAGTTTTCTTTGAGGGGTTGAGAGGTATGCTAGTGGCTGTAACACAATTAGACAGCCTCAAGAGGATACACAGACACACAGACACGGACATGCACACAGACACACACACACACACACACACACACACACACACACACACACACACACACACACACACACACACACACACACACACACACACACACACACACACACACGCACACACACACACTCATGACCTGCCATTGCTGATAGTACAACTTCTACCTGCCTAGTTTTACAAACAATACTGCTATATACATACCACAAACACCACAGAGCTATTATAGTGTTGCAGTGTCTGCCACTACTGTTCAAGTGGGTGACAATTGCAGGGGCTGTTAGGCTTGCCAATGGGGGAATTACAGGCCTTTAACATGATAGAGACATCTGAAACACACACACATGGCTGCATGGGGATATGCATTGAAACACACATGCACACAGAGTTGACACTTTTCCGATTAGATAACCTACCTATCTAGTTATGCACAATACAGGCTGACATGACTATTGCATGCACCACAGTATCTTTGTGTTAGAAAATGTATAATTGTGCTTGCAAGGTGGATGACATCTGTAGGGGCCATGACTAGGTTGACAATGGGTGAGGTAATAGGGTGGAACAGGCACACAGCATGGTATAACCATTACATACACACAGGCAAGACAGCCACAAGGGATATGCATACAGAAACACGCACTCACAATGTTGGCAATCGTCAGATTAGAACCCCTACCTATCTACTTGTATGTACTATAGTGCTATGTACATATTGCATTTGCCACAGAGATTATATGCCAGGGACATAACTCACAACCTCTTACAACAATTAATCTTGGGAATGCCTTCATGGATGATGGGATAAACCACCCATAATAGTGACTTTTCTCACATATTGCTCTTACAAACCTGGACAAGTGATACGGTAGCAGACTTTGCATCAGCACAACTTTTCAGACAGGTATGCTGACATGTCTGTAACTATGGCAGCTGTCATGTATTTGCCAATTATTTGTCATAAAACCACAATGTTAGGAGACACGCACCACATATATGTTACAATATATCTGGATATTCTGCATACATCTGTACAGATGACTGGTATGGCCTGTAGAGTTTAACATGGTGCATGTAACATGGATGACATCAACAGACTCATTAAAGTAACGTCATGGGGAGGGGATCAACATACCTTAAAATGGTAATACCAACACACACAACAGCCGCAGTGGATATGCTTCACACAAACACACACACACACACACACACACACACACACACACACACACACACACACGCACACGCACGCACACGCACACACACACACACACACAGTAGTAGAGTTGGTAGCATTGAGATTCAAACCCCTACCTACCTACTTGTATGCACTATAGTGCTGCCCACTTATCTTGTGTGTTACAGAGCTAATATGCCTAGAAAGTGTCCAACAGTGGATCTAAGTTTGATGACAAGAACAGGCCCTGTAAAATAATGGTAGGGGCTCCAGGGTGAAACAGGCCTCAAAATGGTAACACTGACACACTTACCAGTATAGAGATTAGATCCCCTACCTATCTAGTTATATGTACTATACTGTTACATAAGTTATCACACACACCACAGAGCTTATAGGGCTGAAGAGTATCCAAAGGTACTTCTAAGGTGAATGACATCAGCAGGCCTTGTAAAGTAGGGCAATGGGAAGGGTACTGGTTGGAACAGACCTCAAAATGGTATAACGAACACACACACACACACACACACACACACACACACACACACACACACACACACACACACACACACACACACACACACACACACACACAGGATATGTTTCTGACACACATGCTTGCCACTGCTGATATTAGAACCCCTACCTATCTAGTTAGTTGTACTATAGTGCTACATGTTTATCACACATGCCAAGGGGAAGTGTACTGGGTGGGAAAGGACTCAGAATACTGTAACCTACAAACACACACACACGCACACACACACACACACACACACACACACACACACACACACACACACACACACACAAAGGTGGGTGATGCCAGATTACAACCCCTACCTCACTACTATTACACAATGGAGCTCACCTTCATACTGGCACATGCCACTGATTATAACTGGTGTGCAGTTGTCTGTAGCAGGACATCACTCTATGCCTGTTAGGGTGACTCTCTTTCTCTCTATGTCTCTCTCTCTCTCTCTCTGTCTGTGTCTCCCTCTCTCTCACTCTCTCTGTCACTGTTTGTCTCTCACTCCCCCTATTTCTTCCTGTGTAATATTGATATATTTGTATATGTTCATATATATGTATGTGTATCACTTTCAATAGATGCAGATATATCACATATTGGCCACCTACAGATAGCTGAGGGTAATCCTGTGTGATTGGGTGGGGAGAGACAGTTAATGTGTACATAGCTGTCTTTATGCAAAGACATATATGCACAATACAGTTGTATAATCCGATGTGGGTTTAGACATGGGCTGAAATTTTCTAAGTGTAGGAACATGCTCAGTATGACTTTCTATAGTAAGCGGGGGAGTTCATTCCAGAGATAACTGTAGTATAGTCCAAGGTTTTGTGTGCTGCAGCCAGATGTCTCAACCTCTTAGTGTGAAAAACTGGACAGAGCCTGTCAAAATGGGGGGACAATGGGCAAAGAATAGGGACATATTTTAAATATTGCTGTTATAAAGTTGCTAGAGTAACAGGGTTTGTTTAAGCATACATTTTATGAAGGATATGAGGTCTGAAACTAAAATGTATGTCATTATTTACTGACATAAATCCTCAGATCATTCCAGTGATTTACCAGAAAAATACAAATTTTATGAGGACAGACCAAAAATATGAGGCAAAATCTGAACATTCTGTGACAACCTGGGCAGCTGAGAGGTATGGCTACAGCTGATTGGCTGATGAAGCTGTCCAGAACCTCAGTGATATAGTGGCTGGGGATCTCCTGGTTGTGTGGTATCCTTATTAACTGAAAAGTCATATCCTGGTGTGGGTACAGAGTGTATTGGACTGAGCAGAGTTTTCCATAATATGTGTGGTATATTCTACATAGCACTGTGATTTCCTGGTATGCCAGTGGCAGAGCAGCATAGAGTAATGTGGTGAACTGCTGATAGACATTTATTTATGGGTTCATAGAAGGTTAGTAGGCTATTGGCCCTGAGGCCCTTATAACCCTAGCAGACAAGAGTGTAGCCCATGTTTAGACATGTCAGCACCCACAGCCCCAGTCCAGAAGGGACACAGGTGGAATCCCAGGAGTGTATTTTCTGTTTCCGATCCAGGTATCCAGGGTGGACTTCAAAAGGGCTATTGAGGTACTCTGCTTGACATGGACAAGGAGTATATTCCACAGATGGGGGAGTCTGTGGGACACATATATGTCACTCCAACAAGTCCTATTGATATTACAGACCAGGTTGATGCAGCGCCTACAGGTTGACTTCCAGATATGCAGCAGTCCCATTAAGGCAGGGTCTGGATTGCTTTGTATGCCAGTCAGAGGTCAACTCCGAGGAGTCTGTATGAAACTGAGTTGTGGGACAGCACATTTAGCCTATCTGTATAGGGTAGGTGTTTGAGGCCCTGGATTCTCCAGTTAAGGAACCTCTGTGGTCTCTCCAGCTGCTGCATGTGCTTTGTGAGGTACATGCCAAAGGGGGCTTTGCACTCAATAATTGGCCTTATAAGGGTAGAATACATGGATCTTATGACCTCTTTGTCCCTGGATGAGATACTCTTACTTATGAGGTGGGCCATGTAGAAAGCTTTCCTTACAATGGAACCAACATTGTTGTCAGAAGTCAGTTTGCTGTCAACTGGGTGGTCAAATCCCTCGCTACTGTTTGTGTACATAAGACATTGTTGTTAATCTGATAATATGTGGGGATCTCACTCTCCTCAAAGGGGATGATGATGCATCTTCTGGCATTCAGCTTAAGGCCATGTTTCTGGCACCAGTCATCTGTTTGGGTGAGACCTTCTTGCAAGACGTCCACATCACTTGGGGAATTGATGACGGTGCCCAGCTTGCAGTAATCTGCAAACCTGATCAGCCACAGGCCACTGGTTTTGGCCTGCACCTCAGAGAAGTATATCCCATATAACAGAGGCTTCAAGACCGATCCCTGGGGTACGCACCTCATTACAGGTCTACTACTTGAGTTGCCTACCCCTATTATGATTAGGTGGGTTCTATCAGTGAGCCAGTTTGCTACCCATCTGGTAACATATGGAATGATGCCTAGTTGACAGAGCTTATCTACTATGACCAAGTGAGGAATAGTATCAAAGGCATTGGCCAAGTCAAGGTGGGTGGTGTGTACTCTCTTTCCCCTCGTCCATGGCTTTGGTGGCTGTCTCAAAGAAGTCAACCAGATTTAATAGACATACCTCCCCTTAACAAGTCCAAACTGTGTGGGGTCAAGTATTTGTAGTTTGGCAATGTTCCTGTTAATGAGTTCCACGATAATCCACTGCATGGCCTTGAAGATCAAGCTAGTTAGGCTGATGGGTCGATAATTTCCTGGATCAGTGGGTGTTCCACCTTTGTGTAAAGGGATGACAGTGGCTGCCCTCCACTTGACTGGGACAAAGCCTGTACTCAGGCTTTAATTGACTAGGGTGCCTAATGATGCTGCAAGTTCATGCCTGAGTTCATGTAGGATACAGCCTGGGATGTTGTCAGGTCCCATGGAGGCTGCCATTTTTGCCTTTGAGAGGGCAGTGATGACCTCTTCACTAGAGATATGGGGTGGGGGGCAGGTACTGGGGATGCCCTGATTTACTGATGGGGGGAAAAAGGGGAGAAGTTTCCACTGAATCTGTCAGCCATTAGATTGCCTATCTCTACAGCATTTCTGTATGTCGTGTCCTTGAACACCAGTTCTGAACAGATCTGGGAGCTTCCTTTGAGACTGTAGACATATGTGAAGAAGACCTTATAATTGTCTCTAGTAGATGTGGGCAATTTGAATTTAAAACTGCATTTAGATGATTTCACTAGTGCTCTTATTTGCTTGTTCAAGCTAAGGAGAGATTGCTGCTTCCAATTGGGTACCTGCCCCTTCTTGGTCCTGGACGACAATTTTTTTCCTTTTGCTATATAGTTTCTTTATTGCAGATGTCCACCAGACAGGTTTACTCTTCCTTGCGGAGGATGACTTTGTCCTGTCAGGTATTCCTGATTCCATGCATCTATATATGTGCTTGTATAGTGCATTGGTGTACATTTGGACATTGGTGCCTGTTCCTACAGTGGGGGAGGGGGCTGTGCAGCTGTTTATACCATCCCTCAGGTGGTTGTAATTAGCTTTGGAGAATTTTTCTTTTTACCATAGCTAGAGCGGGGTCAGGGGAGATGGTGATATCGAACGTGGCTTCTTTTTGTTGAATCTTGCCAAGGAGGATTATACAGTAGGGGTGTTGCAGTGGTTAATCATGTTGGTTACTACCAAGTCCAAGATATGTATCTATGGTTGAGTAATTAAAGTCAGCCAGGATCAGGGTAAAGGATTGAATCTTGATAGATTTGTAGAGGTCCAGATAGGTGGAGTGGGGATCCTGAGTCACATATGTGAGCCTGTAGCTACTTATAATTTGAATAGGGGTCTTGTCAACAGTTAACTGCACCTGGAGTGTCTCATGTGTGTCAGACTGTTTGACCAGCCTTGGAGGTGTGCGTCTGTTTAATATATATTTATACTCCACCTCCTTTGTGGAGTCTGGCTGTGTGTAAGGATGAGTGTCCAGGTAAGGATGGGTTGCTCTTTGCAGCTTTAGGCCAGGTTTTTGTGACTGCACAAATCCAGGGTTAAGAATGCTTGCAATGAGTGCAGTTTCATGTTTAGACTCATGACTTTCCCTAAAAAAAGGCGCTACTGGGGAAACAAGAGCCTTTACCAGAATCCTGATGCCCAAGTGAGACAGATGCAGGCCATCTCTAGCAAAGCAGTGTGGTGTGCCAATCATATGTTCCTAGGCTGTTAGGCACCGGATCCCCAGGGATGACACCAGAAAATAAGGCAATTGCTAATGTCAATCATTTCTGTTTGCACTGAGACATCATTTTGGGTGACGGTAAAATGCTGCTTAAACCTAGGGACATACCTTCATGAGACACATATTCAGCAAGCTCAATCATGTCTGTCTTCCTATAGTCCAGGGAGGTACATCTAAAGTCTTTCACAATGACATGGACTAGGACAGAGTCATAACAGTACCTGCTGTGGAGAGACTTAAGTGCATGTGTGATATGGTGGATTCTGGCATCTGACAAACAAGTAACCATGACTTTGTCCTTATCCAGGCTGGAGAGAGGCAGATCCATGTGTCTCACAATGAGTAGTATGTTGGGTTTATGGTTAGGCCTTAGTAGTTGTGAGACATTGGTGTGTGACTACGCATGGTATGTGGTGTGGAGGTTGTGGAGTTCTCATGTGTTTTTGCCACTGAGGTGTCCTTTGTTTGGGTTTGTTTTTGTTGAGAACCTCCACATATGTGGGTGTGTGTTGTGTAGTTGTGGGTGATGTTTACTGACTCCATACACTATAGGGAACCTATGTTACTGCACAATTTGTTCTGGTGTGCACATTCTCCATTTGTCTGGCCAGTGGTTCCCCTTCCCCTCATATGTGTCTGTTTGCCCTTCTGTAGTTCAATCACAGGCTTTGTTGACAGTTGCTGCTGTTATGTATTTGTATTTCTGGTGTGAGTGGGGTAGAAGTCATAACATCAGACTCAGGGTTATGGACTTCACACCTCTGAGTGTACGTGTTTAGCAGGTTGTCTATCATTGCACCCCTACATCTGCTGTGGTCCTCAGATGGTTTGTGTTGCAATGTTATTAAAAGGCTACATGTTGGCCATATATGTCAGACATCTGTACAGACCCATATATGACAGACACAGGCCCACACATGGGGACAGGGTGTTATTATTGCTCTGTCAAACATAGACAGTTAGGAAATCGGTTTGGTATTAGCTTGCTTTTTCTTATGGGTACGATGTATGCTTCTCCACTGTCTGCTATTGATGTTTTCACATCAACCTTTATTGTTTTGCAAACAGTTTGGCAAGCAAATGCAATGTTATGACAAACAGAACAGATATACAAGCCATACCTGTGGTCCTTTCGTGACCCCCTGTCATTCCAGGGGTATGGATGTTGCCCAGTGACTTGTTGTCAGTACTGACACAGTAAGGTGGCAGCCATTTATAACCTGGCAGTACACTGACTTTCAAGAACATGCTGTCCTACTAGGCACTGTCTAAGTTACTCCAAGCTGTGTACTGTCCATATGTGTGGCTCCCTGTCCCTAAATTGTCCAGCTTTCCTGCAGTAATGGATATTGACTTCTGGACAGTGTGTACAACTCCTACAATAGGTGTAGCTGACAAGCAAAATACTTGGCACAGAAAGTCTTGAAACACGGAGCCTGTCAACCACAGTACTGTACTTGGACCAGTAAGCCCCAACAGCCAACAGTAAGTGCTACTTACTTCCTGACAGTATTAACCATGCCTATACATAGCTCACTGACCCCTGCATATTGTGGGCATGCAACAAGTTATCAAGTTGATAGGGAAAGCCCTGGGAATGTGTGCTCTGCTGCTATTACCCTACAAATATAAATGTTACTGCATTTCTACGGGAACACTGGTGTGTTGGGGGAGGTGGGCATACCCCTCAACTGTACACAATTGTACAGACTGTCCAGATATTTGCTTTACATTTTGGTGCCATTTAGCATAATATTGTGCTTATCTTGGAGAATACTGGCATATCACTAAAGACCAAAGGTTAGAAAGTAATGACAGACATTTGTGTTTCAGACTTCTTACCCTTCAGAGACAATGCAACTGCAAGACCTGCTGTGATATCACTGTGCAAGTTTGTAAGAGGAATATTTCATCATTACCCTTATTTGTGGGCCTTTGCCAGACATTTCTTTATGGCTTTGTACAGCTGACTTGCTGGGAGAGGCTAAGAGGTGTGTATGAGACTCCAACATTGACATCTATGCATGTGACTATTACCCCACAGTTTGTTAGTCCCCTACATATACTGCAGTGAGTTTTGTCACCTAGGGAACTACTGCATATTTTAGGGAAGGCAGTACTTGGCAGACATTTCCTGTTGTCCCACATAGCTGTCAGTTGTCTGCTTCTATCTTGGTAGGCCACCCCATTCCCTTGCATATATGCAGTGATACCATAGATATGCTACCACAATGTACTACTCTACATTCATTTATTGTTAAGAAGACTAACTTACCTTGTGCCTGTGGCAGGTATGAGGACAGTGCTTCAGGGCTGACTCTGTGTGATGCATGTAGTACACAGCCTATGCATGGTAAGGTACAGGTAGTGTGATGTGTGTGGCATTCTTTTTATTGTGTATGGGAGTCAGAGAGAGGTGTCAGTCCCTGGGTTCCTAGGGTGTCAGTGCATGTGCTATGTGCTGCCTCTTTGTCAAAGCCAGGGTGTACTGGGCATGGTTACATCTGCCTACAGAGACAGGCTCAGGGGGTTCCTCAGAGTCCCCCTGCACCTGTGGGGACCTTGGCAATGGTGGGGACTGTGTCCCCCTTCCCTGTGATGTTCCTACTGCAGCTTGTTTAAGCAGGATCATATTGTGTAGCATGGCACATACTATGAACATGTGTGCACATGTGGCTGGAGAGTAGTGCAGGGCTCCACCAGATATGTCAAGGCAGCGGATCCATGACTTCAGCAGCCCAGACACATGCTCTATGATGTTCCTAGTTTGTGCATGTGCCTCATTATGGCATTCTTCAGTGTGTGTGTGTGTGTGTGTGTGTGTGTGTGTGTGTGTGTGTGTGTGTGTGTGTGAGTGTGTGTGTGTGTGTGTGTGTGTAATTTTCTGATGGGTGTCAGCCTCCATAGTTCCAGTGCATAGCCAGCATCCCCCACTAGATGGCCATATGGGATGCCCCCCCCTGGCAAAGGCCTGGTACAGCTATGATGCATGCCAGATGTGGGAGTCATGCTAACTGCCAGGGCTGTCAGCACACATATTGATGATAATGCCCTGGGCATTGCACATGACCTGACCGTTGATGGAGTGATACTGCTTGTGGTTGATGTAGACTCTACCCCCTTCACCAGGTGGTGCTTTGATGTGGATGTGAGTGCAGTCTTTGGCATCCAGTACCTCTGGGTGGTGTGCTACGCAGTGGAAGAGATGCATTTTGCTAGTCCTCTCCTCAGAGGTGCTGGGGAAATAAATGTGCTCACTGGCATATCTTAGCATGACATCCAGGAAATGGTGGAGTACCCAGGATGTGGATGCCTGTGAGAACCACATGATGTCCCTAGTAGGTCTTTGGAAAGTACCTGTATACATTCTTTTGTTTCCACTGGGATGGGTTCCCCTCTGTTGGCTCTGGGTCTGAGGTGAGGGCGGCAAAGCTCAGTGAGTTGCTGCAGTATGTCCCTGTCTGCCCTGTAGTGCTCTACTATCTCCAGCGCATGTAGCCCCTGAAAGGTTACTCTGAGTCTGAACACTCTTTTTCTCTCAGTCTGGGCCAGTTGTCAGCATCATCCTCATCACCGCCCTCAGTCTGAAGCACATAGAGATGTAGCAAAGCAGCAGCAGTGCCTATCATTTTGTCAGTTAAAATTCCCAAATGTGGACTCCAATGGTGCTGAGTATGTGGGGAAATCAGATTGAAGGGTGTTTGCATACTTTATTGTGGTGTGCTGCAGATGCAGCCTGTTTGATTGGCTGACTATGATACATTTCACCTGCCAGCTACATTACTGAGGAGTTTGAATGGCTCACTGTGAGTGGCAGAGGGCTTACTGGTCATTTATAGCTGATTGCCTTCTTTCTGCTATTTCCTTTTATTTATTTATTTTTTTCAATTTCCTTCAGTTATAAGCCCTGTGGTGCTCTATGCAAACCCACAGAGCTAGTGGTAACATTACTGAGCAGAAAGGGCCCTCCCCTGTACACGAGCACACTTAGCTTTTCTTAAACTAACTAAGCATAGCTAAGTAGCCTCAGACACACCTCCTTGCTTAGCTGTGCTTAGATGAGCGCAAACAGAAACTACTGAGCTTCAATGTGCTTCCACAAACCATGACACACACCCTTTTCATGTCAGCTGCTTCATCTGCCTACACCACCATGTTATAGCCCTTACATGGATAGGTACCTCCGGACATGGTGACCCATTTTGCTATTCAGTAAACTTAACTCATTTACATACACCTAATTGCATATACCCTAGTTACAGCACTAAACGAGAACCTATGTCCTTAGCAACCACTATAACCTGCCATTGTATGAGTCGGCATGCTGGCCAGTATAATGGGGAAATTACTCCCCTTTTACTATTTTAAATTTATTGTTTGCAAGATCCCGTGTTTGGGTGCCACTGCGCTCCGCTTAAACATGGCATATGTGCCAAAAAAACTTTTGATTTTGCACATTTTGCATCTGATTTACATGCCAATGGCCATATTTTTAGTCATTGGCATACCTAATGCACCTAATACATGCTTTACTTTTAGTTGTTACAAATGTTGAGATATTCACAGTACCTTTCTTTATTTCTACTATATCCTTTATCACCAGGCTGCCTTGCTGTACGTTGCAGGACTGCTGTTCTTTCTTTTGGCTGCCGGCATCGTTTGCTTTATTGTCCTTTGCTGCGAATGATCCCTTTGCTGTGAGTGACCTCTTTGTAGTAACGGCTGCACAACAACTTTTTCGGGTTGCTTCAATTGGAAGGGTAAAAAAGAAAAAAATCTCAGTTTGTTTATTCTTATCTGCTAAAATCCGCGGAGAGGATTTTTTGTTTGTCTTTGAAGAACTCATTATTGTGGTAGAATTACTTCGTATGTCATGCGCAGGAGTTTCTTCATGATACACCCCTTCCTTTGAAACTTCCTGCTGATTGGGTGTTACATTTAAAGGATTTTGCATATGCTTATTCTGATTGGTCACTAAAGATGCTTGTGACTGCTTGAAATTATCTAGCTGATCCAAGCTGCTAGAGAGTACTTTTCGTTCATTACTTACAGTGTTATTTATACTTGCAAGTTGCCCACGTTTATTTTCATTCCTCGGCCAAGTAAAGATATGGCCATTTCTAAAGTTAGTAAGATCATGTTGTATCTTACTTTTTTCTTTAGTTCCAGCTTAGCATCTAAGGACTGTATGCGATCCAGAAAAGCTTGATACTACACACTACAGTTCTCAAAGCACGATAAATTAAGAACGTCATTCTCAAGCTTATCAATCTCTTCAACTAATTTCTTTTCAACGGGCTCAAAAAAATTGTTCATTAGTTTCATATAGTTCGTGCTCAATTCTAAATTGAGCTGCTGCCATTGCATGAGCAAGTCCATGTAAGTATTACCATATGAGGGCATCTTTAATATTCGTAACCCCCGAGGTATAATAGCCAGCTCCAAATAAGCTTGAAAGTTTAATCGCTGTCATTGGAGCTGTTTATACAGTTGAACTTTCTTTTCCAAAGCACTTAGTGTTTTGTTAAAGTCTCCCACACTCTGGTCAGCGATTACCATCTGGGAGGATGTAGTACACGAAGATTGCAGTAACGGATTACTAGTTTTCTGTAGCAGTTTTCTCACTGATCTATTAATTTCCTTCAGTTCAAAACCAAAGAGAGGAGAAAAATATTGTAAAACTTTTAGTTGTCACAGCCCAGTTTTTTTTTCTAGTCCTGTACATGGTTACTTTCCGCATACATTTTTACTGCAGACACAGCTCCTACACGGATGCCTGTTTGATTCCTGGATCAGTAAATCACCTCTTTTGCATGGTTTTCACCAGCAAATGAGATGATTTACATTCTGTGATTGCATCCATGGCAGCACAGTGCTGGGAGGCTCATGCACAACTACAGCCTTATTTCCTTGATCGCTCCGCCTCTGAACTCAGTGTTCAGGCCACACCACTATGCCTACAGAGAGAATAGCTCTGTGCAGGCTTTATTGAATTACCCCTTAAATCTTTGACCAATGTGTGAGACACCCTGAAATATCCATTCAGCTCATAAAACAGATACAATTCCTATTGTTAGTTGTGTAAGCTGATTAAGTACTTTTCTCGCTCATAGTTTTACAAAGA